>NW_013572871.1:0-141 GCF_000499745.2 Eimeria mitis | reverse complement strand
CAGCAGGCCCCAGTGAAGTGTCTGGTGCTGCAGCAGAGGCTAACAGGGCTCACTCTCCTTCGAGCTCCTCGGGTTTTGCTCGACCTCCGCATGCAGCGGGGAAGCCCCCGGCATTCCCCCATATCAAAATGACGCAAGGCC
>NW_013572870.1:292-4501 GCF_000499745.2 Eimeria mitis | reverse complement strand
TATATATGTATATATATGTATATATATATATATATATATATATATATATATGTATGTATATTTATATATATATATATAAATGTACATAAATAAAACAAAAAAGAAAAAAAATAAAACAAGCATAAGTATAAAACAAATATAAACAAAACAAAGAAAAACAAATAAATATAAATTAAACAAAGAAATAGAGATTAAAGAAACAACAAACAATGGCAATAAACAAAAACAAAAAAACTAAAAACAAAAAAAAACAACAAAAATAAACAAAAACGAAAACAAAAACAAACAAAAGGAAATGCAAATAAAACGAACGAATATAAATAAATACAAACAAAAACAAATTACTATAAACAAACAACTAACTGAAAATTAAATAAAATACAAAAAAAAACAAAAAAAAACAAACAAAACACAAACAAAACAAAAAAACAAAACACAAAAAAAACAAACAGAAAGACAAACTAAAAAGCAAATAAATATAAACAAATAAATAAACAAAAAAACAGACAAAAAACAAACAAATACAAAACAAACAAAAAAACAAAAATAAATAAAATACAAACAAAACAAAAAAAACGAAAAACCAACCAAACAAACAAACAAAAAAGAAAAACAAACAAACAAAAGAAAACAAACAAAAAGAAAAAAAAAAAAAAAAAAAAAAAAAAAAAAAAAAAAAAACAAAACAAACAAAACACCCAAACAGACAAAACGGAGAAGAGTACCTGTCTAATAACTACAACTAAATCAGCGAATTTGTGTAGCTAGCCAGCTAGCTATATGAATGGCTAGCTAGCTATCTAAACAGCTAGCTAGCTATCTAAACAGCTAGCTAGCTATCTAAACAGCTAGCTAGCTATCTAAACAGCTAGATAGCTAGCTAGTTTGGTGGCTAGCTAGCTAGCTAGCTAGTTAACCACATGGTAAGCTATGCAGTGCAGATAGAGGCACGAGCAGCTGAGGAGCGGTCGACACGTCGCTGCTGCTGCTGCTGCTGCTGCTGCTGTTGCTGCTGTTGCTGCTGCTGCTGCCGCTGCTGCTGCTGCTGCTGCTGCTGCTGCATGCATTGTTGTCGGTTCCCACTACTGCAACTCTTTAGCTCGATGGTTAGGCTGTTAATTAGCTAGCTACGACCTGTATAGCTAGCTAGCTAGCTAGCTAGCTAGCTGCGGTTGTTGCATGCGTTTCTCTTCACCTACAGCGCCTTTTTGATGGCTACTCTATCGCCAATCTCCTAGTTCTATATTTAAGTTATTCGCTATCTAGCTAGGCATCTATCTAGCTAGCTAGNCTAGCTAGCTAGTTTGTTATTTCTTATCTGGTGAGCCATGTTGATGGCTACTCTTTCGCCAGCCTCCTTGCTCTATGTTTAGGGTGTTAGTTATCTATCTAGCTAGCTGGCTAGCTATGTACATCGCTAGCTAGCTAGCTAGCTAGCTAGCTAGCTAGCTATGTATTTTTACCTGGAGCACCTTTTTTTGATGGCTACTCTTTCGCCCGTCTCCTCGTTCTATGTTTACACCGTTAGTTATCTATCTATCTATCTATCTACATCGCTAGCTATCTACATAGCTAGCCAGCTAGCTAGCTAGCTAGCTAGCTAGCTATATATTTACCTGTAGAACTTTTTTGATGGCTACTCTTTCTCCCGTTTCTAGACAGCATGTTTACACTGTCAGCTACCTATCCAACTATATACATAGCTAGCCAGCTAGCTAGCTAGCTAGCTAGCTATCTATATATCTAGCTAGCTAGCTAGCTAGCTGTATATTCATACCTGTAGAACTTTTTTGATGGCTACTCTTTCTCCCGTTTCTAGACAGCGTGCCTCTGTGACGACGCCGAAGGAGCCGTTGCCGAGTACCTGCCCCATATCGTAAGACTTCTGGGGTTGCTGCAGCCCGCTAGCTGTTCTCCTGCTTTTGCTGCTGCTGCTTCTCTGCTGCTGCTGCTGCTGCTGCTGCTGCTGTTGCTGTTGCTGTTGCTGCTGCTGTTGCTGTTGCTGTTGCTGNGCTGCTGCTGCTGCTGCTGCTGCTGCTGTTGCTGTTGCTGTTGCTGCTGCTGTTGCTGTTGCTGTTGCTGTTGTTGTCGTTGAGAAGCGGAGGAAGAAGAAGGCATCATACCAGGTAATCCTCCTGCTCCTCCTCCTGCTGCTGCTGCTGCTCCTGCTGCTGCTGCTGCTGCTGCTGCTGCTGCTGCTGCTGCTGTATTGGAGGGGCCCCCGGGGCCCTGCGCCTCCGCATGGGGGTCGCCCTGGGGGTCTTGCATTATAAACTCGCCAGACAAACAAAATTAAAAAAAGACAGAAAAATCAATCAGTAACAAAGGCTGCTGCTGCTGCTGCTGCTGCTGCTGCTGCTGTTGCTGCTGCTGCTGCTGTTCCTCCTCGTGCTCCCGCTGCAGCTCTTGCTGCTGTTCCTGCTCCTGCTCCTGCTGCTGCTGCTGCTGCTGCTGCTGCAGAGGCCCTGTATATACACTTGAAAGCGTCGATGGGGTGGGGGGCCGAAGACAGCCCGAGCTGCGGTGTATGTGCAGCTCTGGGGTGTATAGGCAGGTCAGTATGAGGTGTATATACAGCTCAATCCAGCAGCAGCTGCAGCAGCTGCAGCAGCAGCAGCATAAAGACAAGCCAAATACTACTGGAGCCGAAGAGAACAGCAGCGTCACTGCTGCCGTTCCTGCTGCTGCTGCTGCTGCTGCTGCTGCTGCTGTTGCTGCTGCTGCTGTTGCTGCTGCTGCTGCAAGTGCTTAGAATTCCCTGCGTCCCCCTAGCAGCCGGCCTCTGCTGCTGCTGCTGCTGCTCATCTGGGGGCTTGCATCCTGCTGTATAGACAGCTCAGCTGCTGCGTTGTCTGCGGTGTATGTGTAGGCAGCAGCAGCAGAAAGAGTGCAGCAGCAAGGGGCCCCGTGTGTCTTTTACCTGCTGCGTGGAGTGGATGCTGCTGCAGTGCTGCTGCTGCTGCTGCTGCTGCTGCTGCTGCTGTTGCTGCTGTTGCTGTATCTGCTGCAGCAGCAGTATAAAGTGCTACTGAGAAGAAGGCTGACGCAGCGACGCAGTTTAAAATAGTTAATTATAATTTATAAAAAGAAGAGATGCTGCTGCACATGCATACACCCCAGGTAGTATAGAGAGACCTGCTGCGGTGTATGTATGTATGTATGAGCAGCAGCAGCAGCAGCAGCAGCAGCAGCACCGGTTGGTTGCTGGTGATGCCGATTTCTTTTTGTGTTTTGTTTTGTCTGATTGAGCTTAAAAGATAAAATAAAAGATTAAATATATCTTTATGTAGATTGCAAGCTGCGTATACACCGCACAGCACCAGCACGGCAGCAGCAGCAACAGAACGAAAAGCAGCAGCCAGAAAGAACAAAGGAGAGAGAAAAAAGAGAGAAAAAGAAATTAAAATACATCACTGTCTATACAGTCGATATTTAACCGCCAAAAATAATAAATATTTTTCCTAAGAAACAAACAAAACGAGCTGTGTGTACACCCCGACAGAAAACTGACACAGATGAGGTGTATGTATACATACATATATATATATATATATATATATATATATAAATATATATATATATCAATCCATCAATATATATTCATTCTCTTCTGTGTTTCTCTCAGAATATATAAAATAAATTCTTTTTTTTATTCTTTTTTTTATTATATTTTATTATTTTAAGCTCCGAAACCACCAAAATTATACTCCTATGCACACAATTGAGGTGTACATACACCGCAGAAACTGCGCGCAGGAAGCCGCCATGCGGCCTACATAAAAACACCACGATTCAGGTGTACAGACAGCCAGAAAATAAAAATAAATCAAAACAACTTCTATTTCCTTTTTATTTCATTTTATTTTCTACAAAATAAAATATAAAAAACGCATTTTCTAGCCGCAGCAACAACGATGCAGGCGCTGTGCATCTCCCGCTGGGGGGCTGCGCCCCGTCTCAGCGAAATTTATTCTTTTTTTCTTTTTTAATTTATTTAAATTAACCTTTTTTTCTTCTTTTTTTCAAAAAAAAACAAATTGCTCAACACACGAGCTGCGCATACACCCCAGCAAATGGGGGATCAGTTACACCCCAGGCCTCACAGCTCCTCCTGCAGCCTTTCTTTATTCATTTTTATTTCTTTTTCTTCTTTTCTTAAAAATTTTATATTTTCTTTCTCTTATGTATACACAATAAACCTAAAATACA
>NW_013572870.1:0-214 GCF_000499745.2 Eimeria mitis | reverse complement strand
CACACATATATATATATATATATATATATATATATATATATATATATATATATATATATAAAGCTTTAATTTGAATAAAGATAAAAGAAATCATCGTCTTTTGAGTTGCATGCATTTCCTCTTCTCTAATTAAAAATAAAGAAAAACACCAAATAACACAAACAGCATAAGAAGAAACAGACACGATATATATATATATATATATATATATATA
>NW_013572869.1:1984-3408 GCF_000499745.2 Eimeria mitis | reverse complement strand
CAGCAGCAGCAGCAGCAGCAGCACGCAGGATAGCAAGAAGGGTATATGGAGGAGACTGCTGAAGGAGAGCAGAGAAAAAACACAACAAACACCAACAGGCTGTATTCTATTACTAGGTAACTTGCTGCTGCTGCTGCTGCTGCTGCTGCTGCTGCTGCTGCTGCTGCTGCTGTAGTTGCTGCTGCTGTTCTTGTTGTTGTTGTTGTTGCTGCTGTTTTTTGTTTTTTGTTTTTGTTGTTTCTCTGTTTGTTTGTTTTTGGGTTTTCTTTGTGTCTCCTCCTGCTGCTACTACTAGTACTGCTGCTGCTGCTGCTGCTGCTGCTGCTGCTGCTGTTGTTGCTGCTGTTGCTGCTGCTGCTACCTTCCTGCTGCTGCTACTACTACTGCTATGACTACTATTACTAATACTGCTACTGCTGCTGCTGCTGCTGTTGCTGCTGCTGCTGCTTCTGCTGCTGCTGCTGCTGCTGTTGCTGCTGCTGCTGCTGCTGCTGCTGCTGCTGCTTAGGGTGTGAAGACGTGGGGAAGAGCTCGCTGCTGCAGCAGCTGCAGCAGGAGGGCAGCAGCAGTCTCCTTACAGCAGCAGAAGCACACCAAGACACAGGAGGAGTAGCAGCAATAGATTTTGCTTATATAGGAGTTCGATATATTCAGCCTGCTGCTGCTGCTGCTGCTGCTGCAGCAGATGCTGCTGCTGCTGCAGCAGATGCTGCTGCTGCTGATGCTGCTGCTGATTCAGCTGCTGTTGTTCACGTCTATATACTACAAAATAAAGACGCCTGGTTTGTCTCCTTTTTTTTTGTTTTTTTTTCTTTTTTGTTTTTTTTTTTGTCTCCTTTTTTCTTTCTTCTGTCTCCTTTTCTGTCTCCTTTTGTTTTTTTTGTTTCCTTTTTTGTCTCCTTTTTTGTTTTTTTGTCTCCTTTTTTGTTTTTTTTTGTCTCCTTTTTGTCTCCTCTCCTTCTTTGTTTTCTTTTTTCTCTTTTTTCGTTTTCTTTTGTCTCCTTTTCTTTCTTTTGTCTCCTGTCTCCTTTTGTCTTTCTTCTGTCTTCTTTTTTTGTCTCCTTTCCTTCTTCTGTCTCCTTTTGTCTCTTTCTTTTGTCTCTTTCTTTTGTCTCTTTCTTTTGTCTCTTTCTTTTGTCTCTTTCTTTTGTCTCTTTATTATATATTTTTTATCTCCTTTTGTCTCTTTATTATTTATTTTTCTTTTGTCTCCTTTTCTCTTTTTTTTTGTCTCCTTTTGTCTCTTTCTTCTGTCTCCTTACTTGCTCACCAATAGACAAATAAAAAAACAAATACACAAATAAAATAAATAAAATAAATAAAACAAATTAACTAACCAACAAAATAAATAAATAAATAAATAAATAAAAATACAAGCAACGAAACAAAAAAAAAAGAAAAAAAGAAAAAAAGCAAAACAAACA
>NW_013572869.1:1568-1969 GCF_000499745.2 Eimeria mitis | reverse complement strand
AAAAAAAAAAAAAAAAAAAAAAAAAAAAAAAAAAAAAAATAAATAAATAAATAAATGTGTGTGTTTGTGTATAGGGAGGATCTGTGTCGTTGTATGTCTCCTTCTTTATTATTAAATTTATGTTTTGTTATTTGTTTAAATATAAATATAAATATAAATATAAATTTTTCTTCTTTTTCTTCTTCTCTTTTTCTTCTCTCATCATGGATTTCTATCGCAAAAAAAATACAAGACAAACTCATGCAGCAGCTGACGCCGCAGCAGCAGCAACAACTTTATAATAAAAGTAAAATTTATTTATTTATTTATTTATTTATTTATTTTATTTGTTTATTTATTTATTTATTTGGTTATTTATTTATATATTTGTTTATTTTTTTTTTTTTTATTTTTTTATGTTA
>NW_013572868.1:0-301 GCF_000499745.2 Eimeria mitis | reverse complement strand
TTTTTTTTTTTGTATTTTTTGCTTAACAACAAGTGCGCCCTTTATTTTATTTATTTGTTATTTTCTTTTTGTTTTTTATTTTTTTCTTTTTTTTCTTTTTTTTCTTTTTTTTTTGGACAACAAATGCGCTATTTATTTTTTTATTTTTTTATTTTTTTTTATTCTATTTATTTATTATATTTTATTTATTTTATTTATGCTGCTGCTGCTGCTGCATGCATGCATGCATGTGCACATCCCTGTGTTGTGCTGGTGCTGCTGCTGCTGCTGCTGCTGCATGCATGCATATGTATCTGTATCT
>NW_013572867.1:4356-4715 GCF_000499745.2 Eimeria mitis | reverse complement strand
AAAAACACTTCAAATTGTCCCCCCAGTAGAGCAAAAAATCGCCCCAATAATACAAAATGATTTTTCCTGGTTTACGCAGCTTAAATATTGGCCGTACCGCCTAGTGCACGTCACTCGAGGGCCACTGACATGCTTATCGTCTATCCGCTCTTCTATAATAAGGACGTCCAAAACCAAGCAGCAGCTTGAATGACCAGTATCATCGAGCAACACACTGTACCAAAAAGAGAACATTGGGTGAAGTCGCGTTCTTCGGCACAGTGCTAGCAGACCACAATTGTCTTCGCAGCAGCACCCAAATTTCCAGTTCACGCAAAGAACCTGTTTCGAAGCATACAGTTTGCATGAAGCGTACCATA
>NW_013572867.1:3746-4256 GCF_000499745.2 Eimeria mitis | reverse complement strand
AAAAACACTTCAAATTGTCCCCCCAGTAGAGCAAAAAATCGCCCCAATAATACAAAATGATTTTTCCTGGCTTACGCAGCCTAATATTGGCCGTACCGCCTAGTGCACGTCACTCCAGGGCCACTGACATGCATGTCGTCTATCCTCTCTTCTATAATAAGGACGTCCAAAACCAAGCAGCAGCTTGAATGACCAGTATCATCGAGCAACACACTGTACCAAAAAGAGAACATAGGGTGAAGTCGCGTTCTTCGGCACACTGCTAGCAGACCACAATTGTCTTCCCAGCAGCATCCAAATTTCCAGTTCACGCAAAGAACCTGTTTCGAAGCATACAGTTTGCATGAAGCGTACCATGCGGTGGCGTACCGCCAAAGTTCAGTGCCAGATTGGGGGCGGCATACATCTGCAGCGCCTTTAGACGCATGACTCTTCCACTCATGAAGATACTTCACCTAATGCTGACCAGACACACTGCGTTGCTATACGCTTGCTGTACAGAAAAAAAAT
>NW_013572867.1:3325-3646 GCF_000499745.2 Eimeria mitis | reverse complement strand
AGGTAAGCTATTCAGCCCGGAACCGCCTAGCAACACTACCAAGAGCTGCAGTAGATTTACCTCATATATCTATTTTCGTTCTCTGGTATTTTCCCGCGCTGTCCATGCATCTCGTCGCTCCTCGGATTGTTATTCTATACTTCCAGCGGCGCGAAGAGGAAACTGTTCCTCTTCGCTCCGCTAAAAGCATAGAATAACAATCCGAGGAGCCCCTGCGCATCAGGCATCACATGTCTTCACAACGCGCAGGCCGCTCACTCACAAGGTAGAGATCAAACGTATCACACATGCACACATACGCATGCACCCTCGTTTTCCTAG
>NW_013572867.1:2540-3225 GCF_000499745.2 Eimeria mitis | reverse complement strand
TCCTCACAAAACAACGCTTTTACGAGCCCAACTTGATCGCTCGACCAACGCATTTCAGGACTCTAATCGCTAGTCGACGCATAAGCAATCGTTCCTACTGGCCTGGCAGTTCATTTCATTTGAGCAGGTAAGCTATTCAGCCCGGAACCGCCTAGCAACACTACCAAGAGCTGCAGTAGATTTACCTCATATATCGATTTTCGTTCTCTGGTATTTTCCCGCGCTGTCCATGCATCTCGTCGCTCCTCGGATTGTTATTCTATGCTTCCAGCGGCGCGAAGAGGAAACTGTTCCTCTTCGCCCCGCTGAAAGCATAGAATAACAATCCGAGGATCCCCTGCGCATCAGGCACGACATGTCTTTACAACGCGCAGGCCGCTCACTCACAAGGTAGAGATCAAACGTACCACACATGCACACATACGCATGCACCCTCGTTTTCCTAGAGCATTACTACATCACAGTTGACGTCGGCGACGCCTGTCCAATTCGTTAAAAGTGGACCATCAGCGTATTTGTACGCTATCGGGAAATTCACAATGCGTACCTCCTGCGTGAAAGACCATTCTTTACTCTTCTTGAGCAGATCGCACCGCACTCTCCCCTTAACTGCAAGTCAACCGTCGCCTAGCCCTTCTACGCTTATCACGTATATCGGCTCGCCTTCCCCACGCCTCAAGCGTGC
>NW_013572867.1:0-2440 GCF_000499745.2 Eimeria mitis | reverse complement strand
AAGTGGACCGTCAGCTTATTTGTACACTGTCGGGAAATTCACAATGTGTACCTCCTGCGTGAAAGACCATCCTTCACTCTTCTTGAGCAGATCGCACCGCACTCTCCCCTTAACAGCAAGTCAACCGTCGCCTAGCCATTTTACGCTTATCACGTATATCGGCTCGCCTTCCCCACGCCTCAAGCGTGATATCAACGGAACGCTCGCTTAAGTGCAGGAAACCTTCCCGTCTCCTAAATGTATCCGCCAGAAAGGCGGCCTTACCTCCTGATTAGCGTACCCAAGGGAAAAGCAAGCTGCAAGCCGCTTGGCGCCATTCGTCAAACGCGGTTCCACCCAAAGAGCAGTCTTCACAGGTGCAAGGTACGCACAGCCATTTCCTGCTGTTTCGAATTATCAACCTCAGAGAACGCAAACACACTTGCTGAATTTGGAAGAAAGTCCCGCTGGCGCAGTCACTTCCGCTCCACCCCCTAACATCCAATACCCAACCCAAATCAACGCACACCCTCTACAGAGTGTTTACGAGTTCATACTGCAGAGGCGTTCTCTTGAGAGCCAACGCCTTGCCGATGCAAGCTTTCATACACACGTCGGCAATTGATGCAGCGCCTCACACAAGTCGAAAGCCGACGAGAAGTCAGCATAGCCGGCAACACAATTTCCAACAATTCCCATCGACTGAACCCGAACACACGCGCAACGCGACAAACAAACATGAGAACTGCATGATGCAAACCAAACAAGAAGTTGCGCTAAGGCTAGTGCTCCTTGCATGCGGCCTCCGCCCCGCCTCCACTCCAGCTCCCATGCGCCATCAACCGAACCCGCAACCGATGTAATTCCATGCAGTGGCGACCACCGCTCACAAACGTTCTACTGTAAAGAGTAAAACGCATGCCACCACTGAGCGGTGACGTGCGGTGACACTGCGGCAAAAACCCGACACATCGGCAGCGCTTGCGCTCTTGACAACAGAAAGACCCTAGACGCCACCAGTCCACACAAGCTCATTCCACACTAAGGCCGCATCAGATGATTCATTATTCCCGGCTCTCAAATCTGTCCACAAACATCCTTACCCTTGCTCCTTACTCCATGCCACCATCACAGCTGTTTTAACCACCAAATAGCCCCCACTTCACTGCCACCGGGCGCTCGCGCGGCGCCCGTCCCTGCGACGGTCAGGCTACTCCACTCGTACGAAGACAGAATCTGACATCCGTCCCCGCTCACATGCTGCCGACACGGCACCCGGCTCTGCTGTGACGGAATGACGCCCAAAGCGCACGTCGGGGGCGCGGCGCGCTCTTGCGTCTAGAACGCCTTAGCCATCCGCAACTCCCCCGCTCAACACAAGGCTATTCAAGGTCTGTATGGCACCTGCTCCACCCACTTGCCCGTATCCAACAAAAATATATTGTTCCGAGTTTTGCGTTCCATTCCGATATCTTCAGTGCTCGCCTGCTGCACGGGCTTGCGCCTGCACCGAATTATACCCTGGGCCCTTCGCACGTTCCCCTTAGCCACGTGCCAAACTCGGTGTCAGGGATAATCCCACTCTGCCCATGAATATCCCCGTTCCCATCGCTGCCTGCAGACTCCCAGCACGGCAAAGACACCCTTGATCAAATGTCAAAAAACCCTGCGCATCTAAAATCACCTGCCGCCGCACCGTATTGATCTCGAACCCGCAATGTCGAGAACAGCGGTGCTTACTGCAAGCGCATTCATGGCTCCTCATGCTCTTCAGGCAGTCAATCACCGCTGGGCGCTGCGACATTTCTTCCAATTCGTCGAAACTATAGACCATTAGCGTCGTTTCGTTCCTGACAGCTGTTTTCAACGCGTACTTCCTGTGTGAAACGCCATTCTCCACCCCTCATGACCATAAAGCTCTCCACGTCCCCTTCAACCGCCTGTCAACGGCCATCTAGCTCTACTGTGCGTACCACGTATATCACCGCTTCCATATCAACTATGAACAGCCGTTACGAATGGAACGCTAGCACGAGCGCCAGTATTCTGTCCTTCTCATATCTGCATCCGCCGGAATGGCATACGCGGTTCCTGGGCACCGTAGGCACGGGAAACGCAAGCCGCAAGTCAATCGCTGTCATGCTTCAAGCGCCGTATCACCCCATCGGGCACTCAACTGTAACTTCGACGCCACATATGCGAGGCGCACACAAAACACAGCACCTTGCTGCTCCTAACCATCCACCCATCACACTGCTGCCGCAGTTCGAACAGTACTCCTGCGCCTGCGCAAACAGAGAACACACGCTCACTGAATTAGCACGTGTGTCTCGCGAGCGAAACCGCTAAACTTGATCTTTAGAAATCAACTATCTGGCAGTTGCAAACGTGGATACATGCCGCCCCGCCTAGTGCAACGTTTCACATATCCCAAAGACCCACCGCAGGTGTAGCAAATCTC
>NW_013572866.1:0-247 GCF_000499745.2 Eimeria mitis | reverse complement strand
GCTGCTGCTGCTGCTGCTGCTGCTGCTGCTGCTGCTGCTGCTGCTGCTGCTGCTGCTGCTGCTGCGGGTGGTGCTGGTGGTGGTGGTGGTGCGGGGGAAGCAGAGACTGCTGCTGCTGCTGCTGCAGCAGCAGCAGCAGCAAACAGCCCCGCGTCGCTGCTGCAGCGGCTGCATGCAACTGGTTCTCTCTCTGCAGCAGCAGCAGCAGCAGCAGCATCTGCCCCCTCCCCCCCTTCCCCCCCCCCAC
>NW_013572865.1:5137-5312 GCF_000499745.2 Eimeria mitis | reverse complement strand
AGCAGCAGCAGCAGCAGCAGCAGCAGCAGCAGCAGCAGCAGCAGCAGCCTCGGACCACGTGATAGATACTTCCCACAGGCTGAGGAGTTTTCTCAGTTCGTTTGTGTCTGAATGACACTCAAAAGCAGCAAGACTGCAGAGCTGCTGCGAGAGGACCAGTAGTAGCGTCAGCAGC
>NW_013572865.1:4463-5037 GCF_000499745.2 Eimeria mitis | reverse complement strand
TGACACTCAAAAGCAGCAAGACTGCAGAGCTGCTGCGAGAGGACCAGTAGTAGCGTCAGCAGCAGCAGCAGCAACAGCAGCAGCAGCAGCAGCAGCAGCTGCTGCTGCTGCTGCTGCTGCTGCTGTTGCAGCACGTCTCGGTCACTGCTCGGTATAGGGCCCAAGCAGCAACAGCAGCAAGTGGCAGCAGCAGCAGCAGCAAATAAAAATACAATAGGCTGCTCTTAGGTTGACGTGCTGCTGTTTTGTGTGTCTGTTGTCTATAGTCTAGCAGCAGCAGCAGCAGCAGCAGCAGCAGCAGCAGCAGCAGCGGCCGCAGCAAGAACCGCAGCAGCATCGGCAGTCGTAGCAGCAGTAATACATGCAACAGAAGTACCCAGAGGGTCGCGCTGCAGTTGCTGCTGCTTCTGCTGCTGCTTCAGCTCCCGCTGCTGCTGCTGCTGCTGCTGCTGCTGCTGCTGCTGCCAGCCTTGCTGCTGCTGTGTGTCTACATGCATGCATGCGCGAGTGTCTCCCCTTCTTCTTCTGGGGATTCTCTTCTGCTGCCCACATACCCAGCAGCAGCAGTTGCTGC
>NW_013572865.1:3964-4252 GCF_000499745.2 Eimeria mitis | reverse complement strand
CTGCCAGCCTTGCTGCTGCTGTGTGTCTACATGCATGCATGCGCGAGTGTCTCCCCTTCTTCTTCTGGGGCTTCTCTTCTGCTGCCCACATACCCCTGAGCAGCAGTTGCTGCAGCAGCAGCAGCAGCAGCAACTGCAGCTGCTGGCGCTGCAGCAGCAGCTGCAGCAGACAGACAGACAGACAGCAGCAGCAGCAGCAGCAGCAAAAACAATATATATAGAAGTAGGAGCAACAGATGCATGCAGCTGTCACAGTCGCAAGGGGGCCCCGCACCTCGGCCCTTACTG
>NW_013572865.1:3590-3864 GCF_000499745.2 Eimeria mitis | reverse complement strand
GGAGCAACAGATGCATGCAGCTGTCACAGTCGCAAGGGGGCCCCGCACCTCGGCCCTTACTGCTGCTGCTCCCACAGCAGCAGCAGCAACAGCAGCTGCTGCTGCAACTCGGCGAGTCGAATCCCCGCATTACAGGAAGCAGCTGCAGCAGCAGCAGAAGCATCTGCTGCTGCTGCTGCTGCTGCTGCTGCTGCTGCTCCTAGCGAGCCCTGTTGTGGGTATTCATATCTCGCGCGACAACCCGCGCTGCTCTGCTGCAGCAGCAGCAGCAGCT
>NW_013572865.1:3026-3481 GCF_000499745.2 Eimeria mitis | reverse complement strand
GGCAGCAGCAGCAGCAGCAGCATGAATAGCAGCAGCAGCAGCAGCAGCAGCAGGAATAGCAGCAGCAGCAGCAGCAGCAGCAGCAGCAGGAAGGTTCTTGTGTCTGTGGTGACAGCCACAGGAGTGAAATGCCTCGACAGACAGTGGGAGTTGCTGCTGCCTGCTGCTGCTGCAGTTAAGGATGTTCTGCTGCTGCTGCAGCAGCAGCTGCAGCCATCGCCGCCGTTGCTGCTGCTGCGGCTGCTGCACAGAGGCCGCCAAGTGTCTCCTGAGGAGACGCTGCAGCAGCTGCTGCAGCAGGAAGCACCAGCAGCAGCCCCTTCACCTCCTGCTGCTGCTGCTGCTGCTGCTGCTGCTGAGCCGCAGCAGCAAACCCTCACTCTTATTTGGGATACAGCTGTGCCTCCTGCAGTGGAGACAAATGCTGAGGCTGCAAGCAGCAGCAGCAGCAGCAG
>NW_013572865.1:2111-2611 GCF_000499745.2 Eimeria mitis | reverse complement strand
AACAGCAGCTGCTGCTGCAACTCGGCGAGTCGAATCCCCGCATTACAGGAAGCAGCTGCAGCAGCAGCAGCAGCAGCATATCCTGCTGCTGCTGCTGCTGCTGCTGCTGCTCCTAGCGAGCCCTGTTGTGGGTATTCATATCTCGCGCGACAACCCGCGCTGCTCTGCAGCAGCAGCAGCAGCACCAGCAGCAGCAGCAGCAGCTCCAGCAGCACGAGCAGCAGCAGCAGCAGCACCAGAAGCAGCAGCAGCAGCAGCAGCAGCAGCAGCAGCAGGACCCCTACAGAGGTCACCCAAGTCCTGCTCCACGGCAGCAACGATAGTGCCGGCAAGCAGCAGACTGCTGCAGCTGCGCGGCGGCAGCAGCAGCAGCAGCAGCATGAATAGCAGCAGCAGCAGCAGGAATAGCAGCAGCAGACTCTCACCCTCATTTGGGATACAGCTGTGCCTCCTGCAGTGGAGACAAATGCTGAGGCTGCAAGCAGCAGCAGCAGCAGCAG
>NW_013572865.1:634-1174 GCF_000499745.2 Eimeria mitis | reverse complement strand
AGTATATAAAGCGGCAGCTGCTGCTGCAGCTGCAGATACACCCGAAAGTGCTGCTGAAGGTAGCAGCAGGCTCGCTGCTGCTGCAGCAGCTTGTTGCTTATACTGCAGCAGCAACACAGACACCGCAGCAGCAGCAGCAGCAGCGGATGCGGGAGCTGCTGCTGCTATCTGCTGCTCCTGTTGTGCTGCTGCTGCACCTCAGGCCGCTGCTGCTGCTGCAGCAGTTCGCCTGGGAGCTGCTGCCGAAGGGAAGGGGGTGGCGGCTGCTGCGGCTGCTGCTGCCTCCTGCTGCTGCTGCAATGCTTGAGGACGAGCAGCCTCTCCCGCTGCAGCAGCAGGTGCTGCTGCAGCAGCAGCAGCAGCAGCAGCAGGAAAAACACCAGCAGCAAATGCGCACGCAGGAGCTGCTGCTGCAGGGACAGCTGCAGCAGCAGCAGCAGCGGAAAAAACAGCAGCAGCAGCAGCAACAGCAACAGCAGCAGCAGCAGCAGCACGACGCCTCTGTCGCTAGACACTAACCGCAAGAAGTGCAGCAGCAAG
>NW_013572865.1:0-534 GCF_000499745.2 Eimeria mitis | reverse complement strand
AACACCAGCAGCAAATGCGCACGCAGGAGCTGCTGCTGCAGGGACAGCTGCAGCAGCAGCAGCAGCGGAAGAAACAGCAGCAGCAGCAGCAGCAGCAACAGCAACATCAACAGCAGCAGCAGCAGCACAACGCCTCTGTCGCTAGACACTAACCACAAGAAGGGCAGCAACAACAGCAGCAACAGCAGCAAAAGCAGCAACAGCAGCAACAGCAGCAGCAGCAGTCTGCTGCAGCTTGTTGCTGCTCCCTCTCGCATGCATTGCTGCTGTAAATTGTTTAATTTGTTTGAACTCGAGTTGCTGCTGCAGCAGTGCTGCAGCAGCAACTGCTGCAGCAGCAGCAACTGCAGCAGCAACTACTGCTGCACAGCTGCAGCAGCAGCAGCTGCTGCACAGCTGCAGCAGCCTGTAGTGTTTAAAGGTGGTGTTGTGTATATAAATAAACAATAAAAAACAGAGAAGCAGCAACCCCCCCCACCACCCCACACACCGACCCCCCCCACCACCCCACACACGATCCCAGCCACGATCCCG
>NW_013572864.1:4788-5125 GCF_000499745.2 Eimeria mitis | reverse complement strand
TCATCTGTAGGCTGCACAGCTAGCAGCTCAATGCATGCACCCCGCTTCTCTGCTGCTGCTGCTGCTGCTGCTGTGCCTGCTGCTGCTGCTGCTGCTGCTGCTGCTGCTGCTGGGTAGAAAGGAGGGCCCCGAGGGAAGAGAGTGCTGAAGCTAGCAGCAGCAGATGTGCAGCTCAATACCACCGTCACCCGGCGCAGCTGCAGCAGCTCACATGGTGCTGCTGCTGCTGCTGCTGCTGCTGCTGCTTGCTGCTGCTGCACTGCTGCTGTTGCTGCTGCAGCATACGGGAATATATCTACCCACTGTCTGCTGCTTAGAGGGCCGCAACCTCGACCCA
>NW_013572864.1:4335-4688 GCF_000499745.2 Eimeria mitis | reverse complement strand
GCAGCAGCACCGCTCTGCTGCTGCTGCTGCTGCTGCTGCAGCAAGTCTGCAAGAGAGACCTCAAAGAAAACGCCCCGCCGCGCTGCCTGCAGCACATGCCGTCGGCGTATGGTGAAGGGCAGAGTTGCTGCTGCTGTTGCTGCTGCTGCTGCACCTGTACCAGCAGCAGCAGCAGCAGCAGCAGCAGCAGCAAAGTCAATAGCAATGATGTCACACTCGCAGCTGCTGCAGGCGAACTGCCACGTCTCCTCATCTGTAGGCTGCACAGCTAGCAGCTCAATGCATGCACCCCGCTTCTCTGCTGCTGCTGCTGCTGCTGTGCCTGTTGCTGCTGCTGCTGCTGCTGCTGCTGT
>NW_013572864.1:4074-4235 GCF_000499745.2 Eimeria mitis | reverse complement strand
GCAGCAGCACCGCTCTGCTGCTGCTGCTGCTGCTGCTGCAGCAAGTCCGCAAGAGAAACCTCAAAGAAAACACCCCGCCTCGCTGCCTGCAGCACATGCCGTCGGCGTATGGTGAAGGGCAGAGTTGCTGCTGCTGTTGCTGCTGCTGCTGCACCTGTACC
>NW_013572864.1:3628-3997 GCF_000499745.2 Eimeria mitis | reverse complement strand
GTAGGCTGCACAGCTAGCAGCTCAATGCATGCACCCCGCTTCTCTGCTGCTGCTGCTGCTGCTGTGCCTGCTGCTGCTGCTGCTGCTGCTGCTGCTGCTGGGTAGAAAGGAGGGCCGCGAGGGAAGAGAGTGCTGAAGCTAGCAGCAGCAGACGTGCAGCTCAACACCACCGTCACCCGGCGCAGCTGCAGCAGCTCACATGGTGCTGCTGCCGCTGCTGCTGCTGCTGCTTGCTGCTGCTGCACTGCTGCTGTTGCTGCTGCAGCATACGGGAATATATCTACCCATTGTCTGCTGCTTAGAGGGCCGCAACCGCGACCCACCTGCTGCTGCTGTTGCTGCTGCTGCTGCTGCTGCTGCTGCTGCTGA
>NW_013572864.1:3293-3528 GCF_000499745.2 Eimeria mitis | reverse complement strand
CATACGGGAATATATCTACCCATTGTCTGCTGCTTAGAGGGCCGCAACCGCGACCCACCTGCTGCTGCTGCTGCTGCTGCTGTTGCTGCTGCTGCTGCTGCTGCTGCTGGGTGGTGTGAGAGTACAGTGCAGGTACAGTGTCTGGCAGCCACTGCAGCAGCTGCTGCTGCTGTTCTGCTGCACCTGCTGCTGCACCTGCTGCTGCACCTGCTGCTGCTGCTGGTGCTGCTGGTGC
>NW_013572864.1:2724-3193 GCF_000499745.2 Eimeria mitis | reverse complement strand
CTGCTGCTGCTGCTGTTGCTGCTGCTGCTGCTGCTGCTGCTGCTGCTGCTGCTGCTGCTGCTGCTGCTGAGTGGTGTGAGAGTACAGCGCAGGTACAGTGTCTGGCAGCCACTGCAGCAGCTGCTGCTGCTGTTCTGCTGCACCTGCTGCTGCACCTGCTGCTGCTGCTGCTGCTGCTGGTGCTGCTGCTGCTGCTGCTGCTGCTGCTGGTAGGGTTGGGGGCGAGAGGGGCACAGGGAGAGAGAGGGGGTGCTGAAAGGGCAGCCCCTGCTTCACGGCCTTCGCCAGAGCTGCTGCTGCTGCTGCTTCTGGTGTTGCTGCTGCTGCTGCTGCTGCTGCTGCTTGCTGCTGCTGCCGCGGTGGCGGCAGGTGTATGTACACGTTAGCAGCAACAGCAGCAAACCCCAGAGCAGCAGCACGAGAGGCGAGGGCCCTGAATTGCTGGGGCCCCTCCCACTCAACCTTCAGG
>NW_013572864.1:2376-2472 GCF_000499745.2 Eimeria mitis | reverse complement strand
TGCCACCTGATAGCAAATACCACTGCAATAAAACCCTAAACCCTAAACCCTAAACCCTAAACCCTAAACCTTCAATGTTTTTCCCTGTGGGGCCCG
>NW_013572864.1:2109-2276 GCF_000499745.2 Eimeria mitis | reverse complement strand
AAACCCTAAACCCTAAACCCTAAACCCTAAACCCTAAACCCTAAACCCTAAACCCCGCTTCTAAAGCAAGGGATATAGACGCTGTGAGATGCATTCTGTTTGCTGCAGAAGCAGAAACCCTAAACCCTAAACCCTAAACCCTAAACACCGCCTCAGTCTATGAACGC
>NW_013572864.1:1687-2009 GCF_000499745.2 Eimeria mitis | reverse complement strand
TGTTTGCTGCAGAAGCAGAAACCCTAAACCCTAAACCCTAAACCCTAAACACCGCCTCAGTCTATGAACGTCATACAGCTCCCTCAAACCCTAAACCCTAAACCCTAAACCCTAAACCCTAGCTCTCTTGGGCTCTTCCGGCTGCCACCTGATAGCAAATACCACTGCAATAAAACCCTAAACCCTAAACCCTAAACCCTAAACCTTCAATGTTTTTGCCTGTGGGGCCCCGGGGCCCCCGGGCTTGCTGCGCTGCATGCGCCCCCAGGTCACTTCTGCCTTCGCACTCAAACCCTAAACCCTAAACCCTAAACCCTAAACC
>NW_013572864.1:1301-1587 GCF_000499745.2 Eimeria mitis | reverse complement strand
TGCCACCTGATAGCAAATACCACTGCAATAAAACCCTAAACCCTAAACCCTAAACCCTAAACCCTAAACCCTCAATGTTTTTGCCTGTGGGGCCCCGGGGCCCCCGGGCTTGCTGCGCTGCATGCGCCCCCAGGTCACCTCTGCCTTCGCACTCAAACCCTAAACCCTAAACCCTAAACCCTAAACCCTAAACTCTCAACTCTAAACCCTAATCCTAAACCCTAAACCCTAAACCCTAATTCAGGATTCTGGGGGAGCGATCCCCCAGGGAACCCTAAACCCTCGA
>NW_013572864.1:650-1201 GCF_000499745.2 Eimeria mitis | reverse complement strand
CCCTAAACCCTAAACCCTAATTCAGGATTCTGGGGGAGCGATCCCCCAGGGAACCCTAAACCCTCGAGGGGCCTTATCGGGGCCCCACAGCTATCAGCAACCCTAAACCCTAAACCCTAAACCCTAAACCCTCAACACATTTGTTACACACATTGACCTCGAAACAAAACCCTCATCTACGCAGCCAAAACCCTAAACCCTAAACCCTAAACCCTAGCCTTGGGGCAGGAGTGCTCTGGGTTTCCTCTCGCGAATCGATGCATGCTGCAGCCTAGGGTTTAGGGTTTAGGGTTTAGGGTTTAGGGTTTAGCTGAAATGGGGGCCTCTACAGACAGACGCTCTGCACCGCTGGCGGCGGGGCGACCGAAGGAACTCAAAAGGCACAAGCAGCAGCAGCAGCAGCAGCAGCAGCAGCAGCAGCAGCAGCAGCAGCAGAAGCAGCAGCAACAGGAGAAGAAGCAGCAGAAGCAGCAGAAAAAGCAGCAGCAGCAGCACTCTGAGGCAGCAGCAGCAACAAACACAGACGAAGAAGAGTGTGGATCGATAGACAG
>NW_013572864.1:0-550 GCF_000499745.2 Eimeria mitis | reverse complement strand
AGCAGCAGCAGCAGCAGCAGCAGCAGCAGCGGCAGCAGCAGCAGCAGCAGCAGGAGGAGAAGAAGCAGCAGAAGCAGCAGAAAAAGCAGCAGCAGCAGCAGCACTCGGAGGCAGCAGCAGCAACAAACACAGACGAAGAAGAGTGTGGATCGATAGACAGCAGCTCAAGCATTTCAGAAGCAGCAGCAGCAGCAGCAGCAACAGCAGCAACAGCAGCAACAGCAGCAGCAGCAGCAGCAGCAGCACCCTCATCATCTGAATGGGATATCTGCTCCCCTACAGCTAGCGACTCCTCCTCAGCAGCAGCAGCAGCAACAGCAGCAGCAGCAGCAGCAGCAGAACCATCAGCAGCAGCAGCAGCAGCAGCAGCAGCAGCAGCAGCAGGAGAATCTGAGCTGTTTGCTGCAGTAGGTTTCTCTCGTTGGTGTTTTTTACATATTCGTCTTCGGCGTTCTTTGATTCATCACGGGTTTATAAAACCAACAAAAATACAATTAATTTCAATTCCTACTTTGCTGCATGGCCACGATGCTCTTATACAATGCCCAAC
>NW_013572863.1:899-4592 GCF_000499745.2 Eimeria mitis | reverse complement strand
AGCAGCAGCAACCAAGTGAGGAACAGGTACTAATGAAACAAATACAAGATATAGAAAGAGAAGCAAGAAAACTAGAAGAAGAGCTAGAAGACCTGCGAGAGGCCCCCTCTCTATACATGGTAAGAGAGATGGTGCTGAAGGATGCACAGGAGGAGCTAGAGAGATACAAGCAGTCTCTCGATAGGCTGCTGACGCCGCCAGAGCCCCCTATAGAGATATATCCTTTTCTTGAGGAGGAGCAGGCAAAGCTATACCCAGAGGAGCGGGAGCTGCTGCAGGCGAGACAGGAGTTAGTATTGATGGATGAAAAATATAAAACACTAGAAGCAGAGGCACAGATACCAGCTGGAAACGCAGAAGAAGTTCAACTCGCTAAGGCCCTTTATACACTACTCAAAGCAAAAGCTTTTGTTACTGATGAAGAACTAAAAGCAGCAGGAGCTCTGGCTCTAGCTGATAGATTGAATGCTTCACGGGATATGCCGCCGCCGGTGCCTCCATATCCTAGTGGGTACGGAACACCCACCATTGGTGCTGCAGGTGACCCCATGTCTCCTGCTGTTGGAGACCTACTGTCTCCTTCTGGTGAAGGCCCGCTGTCTCCATACGGAGACCCACTGTCTCCTTTTGGGGGGGGACAGGAGGCGTTCGGTGCAGCTATGGGGGCTGATGAAGAAGTATCTCACCTGCAAGACCCTGAGTCTGTTCGTGTTGCGAGAGATGCAGTGATTGCAGCAGAGAAACGTATCGATGATAAAGTAGAAAGAAAGAAAGCAGTAGATGATGGTCTGGGTCACCTGTATGCAGCAATACCAGAGATGCAGCAGTATATACAACAGCTAGAGAGAGGTGTTGAGAATCTACGTAGAAAGCTAAAGGAGCAGGTAGAGGAGCCTGAAGCTGTTGCGTTTGCTTCTATAGAGAATAGAACAAAAAGAATAAATGATAGATTAAGATTACTAAGAAGAATGAGGCATAAATACTATGATTTCTCCCCAGATATGTTTACATATCTCGCTGGTGAAGGTGACCCTCAGCATGCATGGTTGGGTTTCTTAGAAAGAAATGTTGATGATTCTCTTATAGCACTAAGAGAAATCCTAGAGAGCTACACAGAGATACGGCTCTCAAGCAGCAAAGCTCAGCATCTTCTTTGGGGGTTTAGGTTGACGGAGACACTGCAGCAGCTACCAGTAGCACTGCTAATACAGAGAGCATCAGAGGGGCCTGCTGGGGAGTTGCAGCAGCAACATATAAACAACAGATGGCAAGAGATAGAGGGGGAGTTGTATGCTCTTGAAATACAAAAAGAAGCATACGAGCAAAGTGCTGATGAACTGAGACAAGGACTTAATGTACTTTCTGCTTCTCGGTATTGGTGTGTAGAGTTGCCGCAGACGCTTGTTGCAGCTCATTCATATCTGGTGAAGCTCGAGGAGACAGTGAAATATCTAGAGAAAAAACAAATATGGTTGTTGTCTATAAGCAGAGAAAGTATAGCGGAGACAGTTAACCAAAGTTTCTTGAATGCTATAACAGAAGCAAAGAGAAGAAAAGAAGAATATGGAGACGATGAAGAAATCCTAAAGAGTGTACATGAAGCTCATATGGAGGCACTACAAGATACAGAAAACCAAATATATAAAACACTAGAAAGAGCAGAAAGAAGAGAAGCAGATTTCTGTCCCCACTTCGATGTCGGCACACTACCAGCTATAAGGCCAAAAGCACCAGCAGAACCACCGCGTATGTCTCAGGAGGAGAGAGAAGAAGAAGTATTAAGAGAAACACCACATGCAGTTAATATAGAAGCTCTTGAGAACCTCACTGGGCTTACACTCCCTAATGTGCTGCAGCTGCGGAAAAAGAAAGCCCCCAAAAGAGCAGAAAACCCATGATGATGAGGTATAGAAGGAGGAGACAGAGAGGAGACAGAAAAAAAAACGCAATCTAAACAAGCAAAGCAGACACGCATCTGCTCTTCCTGCTGCTGCAGTTGCTGCTGCACTTGCTGCAGCAGCAACTCAAGTTATCTCTGCTGCAGCTGAAGGTGAAGGTGCGTTTGCTGCTATGCCCATCACTGACGAAACAAACAACGCCAGCGCCTAGGCCCCTCTCCTCCACGATCGCCGTCATCAGCAGCAGGATTTACAGCAGCAGCAGTTGCTGCTGCTGCTGCTGTTTCAGCTGCTGCTGTGAGCAGCAGCACTTTTGCTGCTGCCGGTGCTGATGAGGGTTAGACTGTTTCCTTGTGCATGCTCCTTCTCTCATTCTTTACTTGCTGTCTCTTTTCAGTTGTTTGTCTCTTTTGTGTGCTTCTTTGCTTGTCTATATTGTTCCTCTCCTTGAGCATTCATCGTTGACTTTTGGGGGGTTGTTTGTTGATATTTCTCTGCGCTGTTGTGGGTTTTGGCTTTTATGCCTGAGTTAACTGGCTACACTATATTTCAAATGAAGAAGATGAATGCATGCATGCATGCATGCATGCATGCATGCATTTATCTTCTGAGCTATTGCTCACCCTTCTTTGTTTCTCCAGGGTCTCTAACTGTGTCTTCTTTTCTTTTACTTTTCCATCTTTGTGCACCAAACCGATCTGTATTAATGTAGTCCTCGCAGCAGCTGCTGCAGCACATTCCGCTGCTGCTACTGCTGCTGCTGTTGCTCTTGCTGCAGCAACACCTGCGCAAGCAGCGTATGAGGACTCGATGTTCACCCCGGCAACAGACGCTGCTGCTGCAGGAAGTGCTGCAAGACAAACTGCAGTCCCCTGGAGGGTTTTTTCTTGAGAATAATTTTAAAGTGGAGAAGAGAGAGGTTCACATGAAATGTTTAGTTTTCAGTATTTATGTCCCAGATATGCACTTACCGCTATTGAGGGGAGAAGGGGCTTCACTCTTAGGGTTTAGGGTTTAGGGTTTAGGGTTTAGCTCAGGGTCTTAGAGAAAAGTTTAGAGTTACTGCGGAGACACAGTGCTTCTATAGCAGGGTTTAGTATCTATTGTTTGGGGTACAGGAGACATGGCAACAAAGCGGTTGTTAGGAAGAAATGTCTCCTATTCAGAATTTTGCTGTCCCCTTTGACTGAAGGAGACACTTCTTACTAGGCAACAAATATTTTAAAGAAGTCAAACAAAGTTTTTGTTAACACAAGACTTCTGTACTTTTTTTATGCTGTATATTTCAGAGTTTAGGGGCTAGAATTTAGCTGTATGAAGAACTCGCTTAGACTTCTCAGCCTATAAGAAGCTAATTCCTTTGTATTATATATTACTCACCTGTCTCCTTGGAATAAAAACACACTTTGTTCGTCTCCTTTACCCTTTTGGTTTTCCTTTGTTTCTTGAAAATACATATACGGGGTCCTGTTAAGGTTAAGGGCTTGGGTTTGGGGTTCCAACACTTTGTTATTGCTTTTTTCTTTGCCTATTCCTCTCTTGCCTAAAATGCATTTGTTGCTTACTAGTCTCCGTCGCCTTAAACACCTTTGTTGTTTGAAGTTTTTGAGCCTGTCTCCGATTTCTTATATCCGAAGGCTATTCATTCTGCTTACTCTTACTGCTTACTCCTACTTGAATAATCTTCTGTCATCCTAATCTCTTTCTCTTCCCACTAAAACTTTAATCCTCTTGTGCTTTTTTTTACCAAATGTGCAGGCGGCAACAGCGCAGCGATCCGCGTGCCGCTGCAGGT
>NW_013572863.1:0-799 GCF_000499745.2 Eimeria mitis | reverse complement strand
TAAGTGAGCGCCGCAAAGTTTGGAGTTGAACATTTCCATCGCTGCAGTTCGACACGAACGGGGCTTCGACACTCTTGTCCATATCTGCGAGAGCCATGCTACGTTGTTTTCAAGTGCTACTGCATGCGATACCGTCTTCTGGATGGATGTATGTTTGCAGGGAGCTGGAGCTTTGTGCTGATGAAGTACCTCGTGAATGAGCCTTGGATGTTATATCCATATCCGTAGCTGCATTGAGCTCTACTGAAGTCACAAGATAGGGCAACAAGTGCATGCATTTGCTTTATATATAGCAAGAACTGCGCTGCTTCGTCAGCATCTGCTGCATCAATAGCAACAACAATAACGGAAACAGCAAAAGCAGCCTTGGGCGGTGTTATGATGAATGCACACTAGTGCAACTAGAATGTTAAGTTCTCCGAAAGACTATTAAACTTAAGAAAGCCACGCTGGTAAACTGAAACAGTGGCTTTCTTAAGGTCTTTGGCTGTGGTTTCGCTAGATAGTAGATAGGGACAGTGGGAATCTCCTTAGTCCATTCATGCACGTCACTAATTAGATGAAAAGGCATTTGGCTACCTTAAGAACGTCATAGTTACGTCCGCCGTTAACCCGCGCTTGATTGAATTTCATCACATTCGCATTCAGAGCACTGGGCAGAAATCACATTGCACCGCTTGCGGCCATCGCAATGCTTTCTTATAGTTAAACAGTCGGATTCCCCTCGTCCGCTCCAGTTCTGAGTTAGCTGTTCACTGTGTACGCAGACCAACGGTCACAACGCGGTCAGTGCCGGCAG
>NW_013572862.1:19950-20150 GCF_000499745.2 Eimeria mitis | reverse complement strand
CTGCTCTTGCTGCTGCTGCAGGCTTCCCCCTCACTCCTTTGCCGCTCAACAGCCCGCTGCAGCAGCAGCAAACATATCCTGCTGCTGCTGCTGCTGCTGCTGCTGCTGCTGCAGCAACGGCAACAGGGCAGCAGCAACTCGAACGGCAGCATCAGCAGCATCAAGACACAGATGATATCGCAGCAGCAGCAGCAGCAGCA
>NW_013572862.1:16423-19800 GCF_000499745.2 Eimeria mitis | reverse complement strand
GCAGCAGCAGCAGACTTCGCTCTTGTGGAGGGCTTTTCTGTTTCCTGGTTGTATTTGTTGTTGTTGCTGCTGAGTGAGAAAAGGCCGCTGCTGCGGCTGCTGGCAGCAGAAGGGCTGCGGTGTCTCGCGCTGCAGCAGCAGAAGGAAGCAAAAGAAGTGCTGCAGCAAGCGGCTCCCCAGGTAAACCCTAAACCCTAAACCCTAACCCCCAAACCCTAAACCCTAAACCCTAAACCCTAACCCCTAAACCCTAAACCCTAACCCCTAAACCCTAAACCCTATCCCCTGAACCCTGCATTGCAGCTCTACCTACCTATACAGAAGAATAGCAGCCCCTACATATGTTGCTGCTGCTGCTGCTGCTGCTGCTGCTGCTGCTGCAGGTGCTGCTGCTGCTGGAGGAGGCACTGTGTGATGAGCGGGCGGTCGTGCGGAGGGCTGCTGGGGTTTGTCTTGGCGCCTGGACAGCGCGCTGCTAGATGCAGCAGCAGCAGCAACAGCAGCAGCAGCAGCAGCAGCAGCAGCAGCACCTGCTGCTGCTGCTGCTGCTGCTGCTGCTGTATGGTCTGCTTCAATATTTTTTGTTTCATAGAACAATTTCGCACGCAGGCCGATGGGCCTTCTAAGTCAAGCTGAGCAACAAGGCGGAGACCTGCTGCTGCTGCTGCTGCTGCTGCTGCTGCAGATGTGCTGCTGCTGCTGCTGCTGCTGCTGCTGCAGTTTAGGGTATGGCCTGGAAGCTGCAAGTTGCTGCTTCTTCAGTGTGGCAGTAGCCAGCAGCTAGCTGTAGGTACTGTTAGGTGCTGTACCTAGCTAGCCACCTAGCTAGCTAGCTAGCTAGCTAGCTAGCTGTATGTACGGTAAGAAGCTGTAGCTAGCTAGCTAGCTAGCTAGTCAGCTAGCTAGCTAGCTAGCTAGCCAGCTCGGTCTAAGTCGCCGTGTATCTGAAAGGGCTGGGGTGCTGCTGGTCCTTGCACTTGCATACAATATATAAACATGTTTATATATATATATATATATATATATATATATATATATATATATATATATAATATTTGTTGCGCTGACGATTTTGTTTGTTTAAGCCTCACTGCATGCATTTATTGGGGCTTTTAATGCATGCATGCGGCGTTGCTGCAGCAGCAGCTGCAGCAGCAGCTGCAGCAGCAGCTGCAGCAGCAGCAACAGCAGCAGCAACAGCAGCGGCAGCAGCAGCAGCAGAAAGCAGTGCTGCTGTCGTTCATACAAAAGACATATTCGGGGAGGCTATAACTGTTGATGCAAACGCAACTAAATATATTTGTTTTTTATTTATTTAGTTTATATTAATTATATTTTAAATTTATTTTATTTTTTATTAATAAATACATTTGTCTCCTGCATTCAACAAAAAGCTGAATTCAACAAAAAGTTGCAATAAAACAAAAAAATTAAAAAAAAAAATTTCAGAAACAGAAAAGAAATTAAATTAAACAAAAAAAATTAAAAAATATAAAAAAAGTTGAATTCAACAAAAAATTCAGAAATTCAAAAAAAAGTTGAATTCAACAAAAAATTCAGAAATTCAAAAAAAAGTTGAATTGAACGAAAAGTTGCAATAAAGGAAAAGTTGAATCAAAGAAAAATTTCAGCAACAAAAAAAAGAATTAAACAAAAAGTATAAAAAAAAGAATTAAACAAAAATTTTAAATATAAAAAAGAAGTTGAATTAAACAAAAAAAATTAAATATACAAAAGAAGTTGAATTAAACAGAAGTTGAATTGAAAAACTTGGTGTATTATACTGAACAAGTTGTATTGAACAGCCCCCCCCTCACGGTGGTGTTGGTGGCGCTTTAGAATTTATATATAATATATATTATATAAAGGAATTAAATTTATTAAATTAAATTAAATAATTAAATAAATAAAAATAAAAAAAAATTCAGATTCATGAAGGTGTAGAAGGAAGGCTGCTGGGGGTTCAGGTGTCTGTACACCGCAACAACACCCATCACCACCAACCGAAAACCGAGAGAAACCTCGACGTATTTGTGCTTAATTTAACGTAAATTTCATTTCCATTCATAAAATTAAAACATTTAATCAAAATATTTTCCTTTTAATTCCTTTTTTCTCTCCCTTCCACCGGCAGAAGCTACAGATCGACCCAACCTCCTTTGGGGCTTTCACCACCCCCCTTGAGCATTCTCAGCGAACCCCAAGCCCTACCTACAAACCAAAACCCTAAACCCTAAACCCTAAACCCTAACATAATAAATTCTAAATAATAAACCCTAAACCCTAATTCCTTTGTTTCTTGATGCAGTAACATCTCGCATCATCCGGCGATGGATCTGTTTCCTTCTACAGAGGAGGGTTCAGCCTGTGGCTCCCAACCCTCCGAAACCAACAACAGCAACACCAGCAACAGCAGCAGCAGCAGCAGCAGCAGCAGCAGCAGCAGCAGCAGCAGCAACACAGAAGCTGTGTTGTGTGCTGTAACAGCAAAAGCTGCAACGCCTGGCCCCGGGCTGCGCCTCGGCCTCGCCGTCTTCGACCCCAGGAAGCCCTCCATCCGCCTCGCTGAAATATCCAGCGATGAACACCTCACCGCGCTTGAAGCTATACTCATACAGGCAAACCACAAACCCTAAACCCTAAACCCTAAACCCTAGACACCTCACTGCACTTGAAGCTATACTCATACAGGCAAACCACAAACCCTAAACCCTAAACCCTAAACCCTAGACACGGAAGCTCTAGAGGCTATACTCATACAGGCAAACCACAAACCCTAAACCACCACAAACCCTAAACCCTAAACCCTAGACACGGAAGCTCTAGAGGCTATACTCGTACAGGCAAACCCTAAACCCTAAACCCTAAACACCTCACAGCACTTGAAGCTATACTCATACAGGCAAACCACAAACCCTAAACCCTAAACCCTAAACCCTAGACACCTCACAGCACTTGAAGCTATACTCATACAGGCAAACCACAAACCCTAAACCACCACAAACCCTAGACCCTAAACCCTACTAGAAGCTATACTCATACAGGCAAACCACAAACCCTAAACCCTAAACCCTAAACGCTAGACACGGAAGCTCTAGAGGCTACATTCTTACAGGCAAACCACAAACCCTAAACCCTAAACCCTGAACACCTCACCGCGCTTGAAGCTATACTCATCCAGACAAACCACAAACACTAAACCCTAAACCCTAAACCCTAAACCCTACAGCACTTGAAGCTATACTCATACAGGCAAACCACAAACCCTAAACCCTAAACCCTAGACACGGAAGCTCTAGAGGCTATACTCATACAGGCAAACCACAAACCCTAAACCCTAAACCCTGAAGTGTCAAGGATTGCAGGCGCAGCTTTAT
>NW_013572862.1:14107-16386 GCF_000499745.2 Eimeria mitis | reverse complement strand
ATATATATATATATATATATATATATATATATATATATATATATATATATATATATATATATATTACAAACAAAAAAACGAACAAATAAATAAATGAATGAATAAATAAACAAGAAAACGAAAAAACACAAAACCCCAGAACCCTCAATTTACAGCTGTTTCTGCTGCTTTATCTATTTTTATATCTCCGCTCTTCTTTCTGCTGCTGCTCTCTCTGCTGCTGCTGCTCTTTCTGCTGCTGCTGCTGCTGCTGCTGCTGGTGCTGCTGCTGCTGCTGCTGCTGCTGCTGTGTTTAGGTTGGCGCAGTATCTGTGCTGTCTCCTTCTGGTGATGCTTCTCCCTGGCAGCGGCGGCTTCCTTTTGTGGTGCATGCAGTTGGGGCTGAGTTGTTAGAAACAAAGAAATCCAGTTTTGTTAGTGAGTTTTTTTTTTTTATTTTTTATTTTTTATTTTATTTTTTTTATTTTTTTTATTTTTTATTTTTTTATTTTTTTATTTATTTTTATTTATTTTTTTATTTTTTTTTCAAGTGTTCTCTGTTTGCTTTCTTGTTTGTTTAGCTTCTTGTTTATTTTTATGCGTATTTATTTTATTTATTTATTTATTTTATTTATTTATTTTATTTATTTATTTTGTTTATTTATTTTGTTTATTTATTTTATTTATTTTATTTATTTTATTTATTTTATTTATTTTATTTATTTTATTTATTTATTTTATTTATTTTATTTATTTATTTTATTTGTCTTTATCTGACCCCAAAAATATATTTCTTTTTCCGTTCCTCGAAACAAATTAATTTATTTTATAAATTTACCTTTTAATAAATTAAAAATAATATATATAAAATAAATAAACAAATAAAATAAATAAATAAATAAATGAATAAATAAACAAATAAATAAATAAATAAATAAATAAATTTGTTTTTTTCTGCAGCAACAAACTTATCTCAGGATTTATCTTTTCTTGTTCCTGCTGCTGCTCTCAAGCCAGCAGCAGCAAAAGAATTAAGATTAGAAATTGCATGCGCAGCGCTAGCTGCTCTTATCTCTTACTGGAGCGTGAGGGTTTAGGGTTTAGGGTTTAGGGTTTAGAGGGTTTGGTGTTTTTAGGGTTTAGGGTTTAGGGTTTATAGGTTTTTGTGTTTTTAGGGTTTAGGGTTTAGGGTTTAGGGTTTATTGTACAGCGTACCTTATAACAGATCATTTCCCTTTAGGGTTTATATATTTATAGGGCTTAGGGTTTAGGGTTTAGGGTTTAGGGTTTAGGGTTTAGGGTTTAGGGTTTGTGTATGCAGCTTGCTTCTGACGAGACTTTGTATCGGGCGTGTTCAATAGAAACTTATCCTATTTCTTCTTTTTTAAATATAGATGCTGCTGCTGCTGCTGCTCTGCACCTGATGCCGCAGCAGCAGCAGCAGCAGCAGCTGCAGCAGCGGATGATACCTTGTGATTCCAGATATGGAGAAGAGCATGCAGCAGCAAAAACTAGACAGAGTAACCATAAACCCTAAACCCTAAACCCTAAACCCTAAACCCTCAATAAACCCTAAACCCTCAAAAAAATCCTAAACCCTCAAAAAATCCTAAACCCTCAAAAAAACCCTAAACCCTCACTAAACCCTAAACTCTCACCCTAAACCCTCAATAAACCCTAAACCCTAAAATATAACCCTAAACCCTCACTAAACCCTAAACCCTCACTAAACCCTAAACCCTAGGTTTGATAGCCCAACAAAGAAGAAGAAGAAGTGTGTGTTTCTTAGTTGTTATAGAGGGTTTAGGGTTTAGGGTTTATAGTTTATGGTTTGTTTTATTATATGTTTAGGTGCAGCAGCAGCAGCAGCAGTAGCAGCAACAGCAGGATCATCTGCTGCTACCTCTGTCTTTGGTTTATTCTCTCGCCGCTGCTGCACTTCTTTAGGAACACGAAAACTTCATTTATTTATTTCACAGCCGCTTGTTGATGCCGCAGAAATTAAAAAAAGACAAGATATCGTTGAAGCGTTTACACAGGTAAATATATTTTTTTATTTTTATTTTTTTTTTTTTATTTATTTTTTTTATTCTTTTATTTTCTTTTTGTTTAGGGTTTAGGGTTTAGGGTTTAGGGTTTGTGGATGGGAGGTGTTTAGGGTTTAGGGTTTAGGGTTTAGGGTTTGTGTATAGGAGGTGTTTAGAAAAGAAGTGTTTCAAAAACATTTTAATTTTGTTTGTGATTTGGAGTTGAGGGTTTGTGTATAGCATGTGTCTAGGGTTTAGGGTTTAGGGTTTAGG
>NW_013572862.1:13563-13864 GCF_000499745.2 Eimeria mitis | reverse complement strand
ATATATATATATATATATATATATATATATAAACAAATGAATATGATTAAACAAATATAAAATATATATGTCTTTTTTTTTTATATAAATCTATTTCTTTCTCTTCTTTCTGTATTCTCTCTTTCTGTATCCCCTCAACAAACACCCTTTTCTTTTCCTTTTAATTATGTTCTAGGGTTTAGGGTTTAGGGTTTAGGGTTTAGCGTGTGTGTTTATTGTTATGTAAGTAAACCTTTTTTTTTAGGGTTTAGGGTTTAGGGTTTAGGGTTTCCATATTTTCTTGGCGTGTTCTCTCGCTTCA
>NW_013572862.1:13192-13422 GCF_000499745.2 Eimeria mitis | reverse complement strand
TTTTTTTTTTTTTTTTTTTTTTTATTTTATTTTATTTTTTTTTATTTTTGTTTGTTTCTTTTCTCTTTTCTTTTTTATTTGGTTTTTTTTCTTTGTAGATTTATTTTTTATTTTTTGTTTTTTTGTTTTTGCTTTTTTTTTGGTTGTTTTAATAGTTTTCTAGTGAGTTTATCTTTTTTATTTTTTTTATTTTTTTTGTTTTTTTTGTTTCGTTTTTTTGTTTCTTTTCT
>NW_013572862.1:12875-13060 GCF_000499745.2 Eimeria mitis | reverse complement strand
TATATTTATATTTATATTTATTTTTATATTTATATTTATATTTATTTTTATATTTATATTTATATTTTTTATATTTATATTTATACGTTTTATATTTATACATATGTTTATTTATTTGGGGTGTATGTGCACCTGGGGTGTATGTGCAGCTTTGCCTGAATTACATAACAAGTTGCATATATTTA
>NW_013572862.1:12349-12825 GCF_000499745.2 Eimeria mitis | reverse complement strand
TTATTATGTTTATATTTATATTCCTTATGTTTGTTTATTTATTTATTTATTTATTTATTTATTTATTTATTTATTTATGTATATATTTATTTATTTATTTGGGATGTATGTGCAGCGTTGCCTGAAAGCATATGAGGGTCCTGGTGCAGCTCCAGTATAACTATATATTTATGTTTCTCTTTAAATATAAATATTTTATATTAATATTTATATTTTTATATTTATTTATATTTATTTATATATTTATTTATTTATTTGGGGTGTATGTGCAGCGTTGCCTGAAAGCATATGAGGGTCCCGGTGCATCAACAGTAGAACTATAGAAGTTGCATATGTTTATATTTATATATTTAAATATAAATATTTTATATTAATATTTATATTTATATTTTATTTATATATTTATTTATATATTTATATATTTATTTGGGGTGTATGTGCAGCGTTGCCTGAAAGCATACGAGGGTCCCGGTGCA
>NW_013572862.1:11458-12072 GCF_000499745.2 Eimeria mitis | reverse complement strand
AAGATCAACAAGCTGTACTCGTAAGTACCTGCTGTTGCTGCTGCTGCTGCTGCTGCTGCTGCTGCTGCTGTTGTTGTTGTTGTTGTTGTTGTTGTTGATGCTGCTGCTGCTGGTGCTGCTAGTGCTGGTGCTGCTAGTGCTGCTGGTAGTGCTGCTGCTGGTGCTGCTGCTAGTGCTGCTGATGCTGATGCTGCTGCTAGTGCTGCTGGTGCAGCTGCTGTTGCTGCTCCTGCTGCTGCTAGCGCTGCTGCTGCTGCTGCTGCTGCCTATAAATAAATAAATAAATAAATAAACATATTTAATTATTTATTTATTTATGTATACACAGTGCCGTAAGCATGAATACCAAGCAGTCCGCCTAAACAAATCAGAGTTGTTGTTTACTTCTGCTCGTCTATATTAAACAAATAAACAAATAAATAAACAAATAAATAAACAAATATATTTATTTATTATATATTTATTTATTTATTTATCTACAGAGCCGCAAGCATGAATACCAAGCAGTGCGCCTAAACAAATCAGAACTTCTCTTTACTTCTGCGCGGCTGCGGGGCCTCGCAAACGAATACAAAGAAATAGATGAACACTACCAAGAGCTCCAGGCTGCGCTC
>NW_013572862.1:11173-11434 GCF_000499745.2 Eimeria mitis | reverse complement strand
TTTTTTTTTTTTTTTTTTTTTTTTTTTTTTTTTTTTGTGTTTTATTTTTTGAATACTACCAAGAGCTGCAGGCTGCGCTTGTTGATAGGTGTATACAGGTTTGTTTTATTTTATTTATTTTTATTTTATTTTATTTTATTTTGTTTTTTCTTTTTTAGTTTGTTCTTGGGCTTGTTGATAAGTGTATTCAGGTTTGTTTCTTTTTATTTTTTTTTTGTTTTTTTTTTTATTTTTATTTTTTTATGAACACTACCAAGAGCT
>NW_013572862.1:10393-11073 GCF_000499745.2 Eimeria mitis | reverse complement strand
GGGTTTGTGTATAGGAGGTGTTTAGAAAAGAAGTGTTTCAAAAACATTTTAATTTTGTTTGTGATTTGGATCGGCTCGCTTCTCGTCTCCACCGCATACACTCCGCCTCTCAGGCAAATAAACAAAATAAAAAAAGCAGGTATTTCTCTTTTTTTTTATTTTTTTTTTTTATTTATTTTTATTTTTTTTATTTTGTTTTGGGTTTGGGTTTATATGTAGATATATATATATATATATATATATATATATAAACAAATGAATATGATTAAACAAATATAAAATATATATGCCTTTTTCTTTTTTATATAAATCTATTTCTTTCTCTTCTTTCTTTATTCTCTCTTTCTGTATCCCCTCAACAAACACCCTTTTCTTTTGCTTTTAATTATGTTCTAGGGTTTAGGGTTTAGGGTTTAGGGTTTAGCGTGTGTGTTTATTGTTATCTAAGTAAACCAACACATCTCCTCCTTTCTCTGTTTTTTTTTTAGGGTTTAGGGTTTAGGGTTTAGGGTTTACTTATTTTATCTCTTCGTCTGCTACTTGTTCTTGTTTTAATGCCTAGGGTTTAGGGTTTAGGGTTTAGGGTTTAGGGTTTAGGGTTTGTGCTGCAGCAGGATGGGGGTGGGGCTACAGGACCTCGTTAAGCTCTATGATTGCGTTGTTGAGTGTAATAGTCTGCT
>NW_013572862.1:6364-6887 GCF_000499745.2 Eimeria mitis | reverse complement strand
AAATAAAAAAAACAAGAATGTGTGTGAATGCATGCAGGAGACGATATAATAATAGAGGGTAGCCGTCACGCATTATTAGAGGTACAGGAGACAAGCCGAAATATAATAGAGAATGATTGTATAATGAAGAGAAAAGAGAAAAATTTATTTATAATAACTGGGCCTAATATGGGGGGTAAATCTACGTTTATAAGACAAATAGGTTTAGTAGTTTTGTTCGCTCAAATAGGTTCTTTTGTTCCTTGCAATAGATGTATTCTTCCTGTTTTTTATTTTATTTTATGTAGAGTTGGAGCCACAGATATACAAATGAGAGGTGTTAGTACCTTTCTAGCAGAAATGGTGGAAACAGCCGCTATATTAAAACAAAACGAAAAAAAAAACCACAAACAAAATACACAAATACACACAGATACAGATATAGATATAGATATAGATAAAGATATAAATAAAGATATAAATATAAATTGTATTGAAGAAATAAATACAGAAACTGAAAAAAAAAATAAAATATATAATATGC
>NW_013572862.1:4329-5024 GCF_000499745.2 Eimeria mitis | reverse complement strand
TAGTACCTTTCTAGCAGAAATGGTGGAAACAGCCGCTATATTAAAACAAAACGAAAAAAAAAACCACAAAAAAAATACACAAATACAAACAGAGACAGAGACAGATATAGATATAAATATAAATATAAATAAAGATATAAATATAAATTGTATTGAAGAAATAAATACAGAAACAGAAAAAAAATATAAATATAATATAGAAAAAGAAATACATAAAAATGCTCTCGTTGTTGTTGATGAAATAGGCAGAGGAACTTCTACTTATGAGGTCAGCTCTTTATCTATTTTTTTTTATTTTTTTATTTTTTTATTTTTATTTTTATTTTTGTTTATTTTTATTTATTTTTATTTATTTTTATTTAGTTTTATTTGTTTATGTTTGTTTATGTTTGTTTGTGCTTTCTTTGATTTGTTTGTCTCTTCTTTTTCTGTTTCTCTGCTGTTTTTTGTTCTCTGTATTCACCTCAGTTTATCTTCTTTTCTTTATTTCTTTTTACTTATTTATTTCTTTTTATTTCTTTATTTCTTTATTTCTTTATTTGTTTATTTATTTATTTATTTATTTATGTATTTATTTATTTATTATTTATTTATTTATTTATTTACTTATTTCATTTCTCTTTCTTTCTCTCTTCCTTTCTCACTTTCTCTCTTCCTTTCTTTCTCTCTTTCTCTTTCTCCCTCTCCCTCAAAAA
>NW_013572862.1:2344-3516 GCF_000499745.2 Eimeria mitis | reverse complement strand
CATTCAACACTGTTTAGAATATATACAAGCACAGATACAACCAACGCCTGCATGACCTGCTGCTGCTGCTCCTGCAGCAGCAGCAACGTTTGCTGCAGCAGTTGCTGCGGCATCCGCAGCAGCAAAGCAGCATCTTCCTGCTGCTGCTGCTGCTGCAGTTGCTGCAGTTGTGTGTGCTGCTGCAGCTGAAGTGTCTTCTGCAGCAGCAACAGCAGCAGCAGTGCAGCATCTTGCTGCTGCTTCTCCTGTGCATCCTGCAGCAGCACTGTAGCATCTTGCTGCTGCTGCTGCTGCGGCGGCGGCGGCGGCTCCTGCAGCAGCAGAGCAGCATCTTGCTGCTGCTGCTGCTGCTGCTGGTGCTGCTGTGGTGCGGATAGCTGCTGCTTCGCCTTTTTGGGTGGCCTCCCTCTCTGTTGTTTTTTTTTTCTTTTTTCATTTGACTCTCTTTCTTCTGTCTCTTCTTCAAATCGTGTTGTTTTTTTTGCTGCTGCTGCTGCTGCTTCTGGTGCTGCTGCTGCTGCTTCTCTTGCTACTGCTGCTGCTCCTGTGGCTGCTGCAGCTGTTTCTGTTGCTACTGCTGCTGGTGATGCTGCTGCTGCTGCTGCTGGGCGGGGTTGAACGGGGGGGGCTGTCTCAGTTACAGGGGTTGCTGCAGCCACATCAGCTTCAGCAGTTGCTGCTGCTGCTGCTGCTTCACATTCAGTGTTTGCTGCTGCTTTTGGTTTACCTGCAGCAGCAGGAGCTGCAGCAGCAGCAGCTGCTGCTGCTGCTTGCTGCTTTGCTGCAGGCATGCTGGGGGCTGCGCGCGTGGGTTCAACTGAGGTGTACCCGAGCTTCTGGGGGATCCGTTGCTGCTGCTGTTGCTGCTGCTGCTGCTGCTCCTGTTGCTGCTGCTGTTGCTGCTGCTGCTCCTGCTGCTGCTGCTGCTGTTGCTGCTGCTGCTGCTGTGAGAGGTGCTGTGCGTTGGCAGCAGCTGCAGCGAGGCGTTCCCTGGAGTATGTGGATGGGGGGGGTAGAGCCCGCGTCATTGTTTTATATTTTGTTTCTTGTTTATGAATATTTTTGTTTTTGTTTGTTTGCTGTTTGTTGTTTTCTTTATCCTGCAGCTCTTCTTCTGTCTGTGCTGCTGTTGTTTCTGGCTGCTGAGGAGAGGACTTGTGTGTGTTGTGTGT
>NW_013572862.1:1872-2244 GCF_000499745.2 Eimeria mitis | reverse complement strand
GCTGTTTGTTGTTTTCTTTATCCTGCAGCTCTTCTTCTGTCTGTGCTGCTGTTGTTTCTGGCTGCTGAGGGGAGGAGGTGTGTGCTTGTGTGTTTTCGTTTTGTTTGTTTGTTTGTTTGTTTCTTTTTTCTTTTATTTCTTCTTCTTGAGGTGTATATACACGACGAGAGAGACAGGGGGGAGGCAGCAACCGCTGCGGCTGGTTGGGGTGTATGGGCGGCTGGTTTAGCTGCGTGAACGCAACGCATGCAGCAGGAGCAGCAGCAGCAGCAGCAGCAGTTGCTGCTGCTGCTGCTGCTGCTGTCGCTGCAGTAGGAGGAGCCGGTGCACCAGCAACAGCAGCAGCAGCTGCTGCTGCAGCAGCAGCAGCAG
>NW_013572862.1:811-1611 GCF_000499745.2 Eimeria mitis | reverse complement strand
TGAACGCAACGCATGCAGCAGGAGCAGCAGCAGCAGCAGCAGCAGTTGCTGCTGCTGCTGCTGCTGCTGTTGCTGCAGTAGGAGGAGCTGGTGCACCAGCAGCAGCAGCAGCAGCAGCTGCTGCTGCAACAGCAGCAGGTCGCTGCTGCAGCGGAGCGCTGAGCAGCACAGGGGGGCCGGTGAGAGGGAGGGGAGGCAGCAGCGGCAGCAAAGAAGAAGGAAGAGAAGAAATAGATATATAACTTGCATGCATAATGGGGCTGGAAGAAAGACAGTTGAATGCACGAGCAGCAACCAAGGCGGTGACCTGCGGAGACACCCGACGCCTGTACACAAAATATTAACACAAACCCAAACAAACAACAAATATTTATTCATAAACAAATACATGCATGCATGCATGCATGCATGCATGCATGCATGCATGCATGCATGCAGTTGCTCTCATATATGCATTCATGCATGTATTTGCTTTCATACATAGATGCATCCATGCATATACAAACTGCATGCATGCATGCAAAGGTATGCATGCATGCACGCATGCAAAGGTATGCATGCATGCATGCATGCATGCATGCANATGCATGCATGCATGCATGCATGCATGCAAATGGGAGAAGGAAAGGCATGCATGCAGAACAGAAAAAGAAGAAGCACTCACAGCTCGAACGGCGCTTCACGCCAGCAGCAACCTGAATACAATAAAAATAAAAATATAAATATAAATATATATATATAAATAAAAAAGAAAAATAAAATAAAAAAAAAACAAACCTTGAGGATAGGAGAGCTCGAGG
>NW_013572862.1:0-711 GCF_000499745.2 Eimeria mitis | reverse complement strand
GCATGCAAATGGGAGAAGGAAAGGCATGCATGCAGAACAGAAAAAGAAGAAGCACTCACAGCTCGAACGGGGCTTCACGCCAGCAGCACCCTGAATATAATAAAAATAAAAATATAAATATAAATATATATATAAATAAAAAAGAAAAATAAAATAAAAAAAACAAACCTTGAGGGTAGGAGAGCTCAAGATGGCCGTTGAAATTAACTGAAATCGCGCGGGGTATTCAGCGGCAAGAGAAAATAAATAAAAAAAGAAAAAAGAAAAAAAAAGAAAAAAAAAGGAAAGAAGGAAAGACAGAAATAAATAGATAAAAGATAAATAAGCAAACAAAGAAACAAAAAAACAAACAAGAAAACAAACGAAGAGAAAAAGAATAAAATAGATTAAAAGAAAGGAAAATAAGTAAAAAGAAAAGAAAATAAATAAAAAGAAACAAAAATAAGTAGTAAGAAATAAAAATAAATAAAAAGAAAGGAAACGAAATAAAAATAAATTAAAAAAAGAAATAAATAAAAAAGAAAAACAAAAAAGGCTCACCACGAACAAACTGACGCAAGGCGCTATCAGGCAATTTGTAGCCGTGCTGAAGCAACCTAATTAAATAAATAAATAAAATAAATAAAATAAATAAAATAAATAAAAAAAAATATGTATATATATATATATATATATATATATATATATACACAAACATATATATATATATAT
>NW_013572861.1:3601-5135 GCF_000499745.2 Eimeria mitis | reverse complement strand
TATATATATATATATATATATATATATATATGTATATATATATATATAAAGCAGCAGCAGCAGCAGCAATAGCAGCAGCAGCAGCAATAGCAGCAGCAGCAGCAGCAGCAGGTTCATGCGTGTTGTCTTTGTTAATATTTGTGTCTTTTTGATTTATTATATCTAAACCCTCGCAAACCCTAAACCCTAAACCCTAAAAGCTAAACCCTAAACCCTGGGGTTTACACATCTATATAAACCCCAGGACGCGTAGAGAATTTCTTTTGGGGCTTGATGCATGCATGCATCTCCACATAAAATTATTTTTTTTTCTAGGGTTTAGGGTTTAGGGTTTAGGGTTTAGAGAGCAGAAGGGGGCAGCAGGCCACCAGGCCGATTGCGGTGTATGTACACCTCAGGAGCTACGGGGTGTATAAAGTTTATATTCTGTGGAGAAAAAGTATTCAGTTTTAATTACTTTTAGTCAATTGGTAGTCCTGCTGCTGCTGCTGTTGCTGCTGTTGCTGCTGCTGCTGCTGTTGCTGCTGCTGCTGCTGCTGCTGTGGGGCCAATGGTGTGTCCACTGTGTTGGTGGTGTTTCTGTGTATATGATATTTTTTCTTGAGAATAAATAAATTTATTTAATTTTAATATAAAAATAAAATAAAATATATTATAATTTTAGTTAATATATTATATTTTTGTTGCAGCAAGAGCTGCGTATACACCCCAGCAGCACCACCGCCGCTAGGTGCTGAGACCAGCCAGGGTAGGGGCCCCCCAAGGGGGTGTGTTAAGCGTATAAAAGTGAATCTTTTTGTGTATATTTGTCTAATTTAAAAAACTATTTATTTTTTTTAATTAAATAATTAAAAAAATACATTCTTTACGGCTACACTGAGCCGGGAGAGGCACCAGGCTGCTGCTGGGGAGCGGTGCTGCTGTTGCGGTGTACATACACCGCAACCAGCAGCAACAGCAGCAGCTTCTGCGTTTCTCTCCGCCTTCTCTAGGAATTCAGGTACAGTTTCATTATTTTAAAACATCTGCAAGGTCTTAGAGTCTAGGGTTTAGGGTTTAGGCTCTAGGGTTTAGGGTTTAGGGTTTGGGGTTTACACTCTAGGGTTTAGGGTTTAGGGTTTAGGGTTTAGAGTATAGATAGAGGGTTGTGTGCAGTTTTTATAAACCCTCATTTGCTTCGTCGATAAGAGACACGTACGAGTCGAGTCACAAACCCTAAACCCTACCCCCTACCCCCCAAACCCTAAACCCTAAACCCTAAACCCTAAACCCTAAACCCTGCTTTTTGCATGCAGCACGAGGCAATGGCGGAAGAGGGAAGATCTCAGTCGCTGCCGACGACCTCTGAACCCCAGGCCTTTCGAACAGCCGCAACACCAGAGCCCCAGACCGTAAACCCTAAACCCTAAACCCTAAACCCTAAACCCTAAACCCTAAACCCTAAACCCTAAGCCCTGAGTTCTGGATTCGTTACACGTTTAGTCCATGCACTTCCTCATATTAGGGCTCTCTTTGTAGGGGCCCCGCACATGCT
>NW_013572861.1:2686-2869 GCF_000499745.2 Eimeria mitis | reverse complement strand
TTTAGTCCATGCACTTCCTCATATTAGGGCTCTCTTTGTAGGGGCCCCGCACATGCTGCAGCAGCAGCAGGAGCAGCAGCAGCAGCAGCAGCAGGCATTCGCAGCTGGTAAACAGAAGCAGGGGGTTCCCTGCAACAGCCAGTGAGCCGCAGTCAAGGAGCAGCAGCAGCAGCAGCAGCAGCA
>NW_013572861.1:2361-2586 GCF_000499745.2 Eimeria mitis | reverse complement strand
TTAGTCCATGCACTTCCTCATATTAGGGCTCTCTTTGTAGGGGCCCCGCACATGCTGCAGCAGCAGCAGCTGCTGCTGCTGCTGCTGCTGCTGCTGCTGCAGCTGCAGCGTGATTTGCTGCAGCAGGATGCTGCTCGTAGCTGCTTGTGTTTGGGGGCCCTCAGGGGGGGCCCCTAGAGGCCTCCGATACAGCTCGACGAGCTCTCCACCCCAGCAGCAGCAGCA
>NW_013572861.1:491-2261 GCF_000499745.2 Eimeria mitis | reverse complement strand
GCAGCAGCAGAGGCAGCAGCAGCAGCAGCAGCAGCAGCAGCAGCAGCAGCGTTGGAGAGAGCGGCAGCAGCAGGATGGAGGAGAGCAGTGCTAGTAGCAGCAGCGGGACGGAAGGTGGTATAGAAAGCAGCAGCAGCAGCAGCAGCAGCAGCAGCAGCAGCAACAGGCCCTTGGGGAGCTCACGTAGGCTGCGAGGCAGCAGCAGCAGCAGCAGCAGCCGGCAGTTCTCTCCCTACTCTCCTGGCTCGTCCCTTTCTTCAACTGCAGCAGCAGCAGCAGCAGCAGCAGCAGCAGCAGCAACAGCAGCAACAGCATCAACAGCAGCAGCAGCATCGAATTCCAGTTCCACCAGCGCAAACAACAACAGCAGCAGCAGCAGCAGCAGCAGCAGCAGCAGCAGCAGCAGCAGGAGGCGTCGCAGAGATTCTCCTTCTTCCTCTTCTTCCTCATCAACATCATCTGCTGCAGCTGACGACGACGACGATGAGGAGGATACAATAGAGAGCCTGAGCTGTTGTTTGTCTGCTGGTTTGTCTTTGTCTTTGCCTGTATATAACGGTATTCATCTTTCTGCTGTTGCAGTGCCGCTGCTGCATGCAGCAGCAATCCTCCGCAGCAGCCAGAAGCTGCTGGCGAGAGATATATCTGTTGTCTTGGGTTTTATAAAAAAAAAGCTGCTGCTGCAGCTGCTAGCTGCAGATACACCCCAGCATCAGCTAGCACGCATAGATCTCGTTGTTAATAAAATATATAATATCAAACAAAGGGTTAGATACTGCTGCGAATGCTGCTGCGAATGCTGCTGCTGCTGCTGCTGCTGCTGCGAATGCTGCTGCTGCTGCTGCTGCTGCTGCTGCTGCTGTTGGTGCTGCTGTTGCTGTTGCTGCTGCTGTTGCTGCTGCTGTTGCTGCTGCTGATGCTGCGAGTGCTGCTGCGAATGCTGCAAGTGATGATGATGATGATGATGATGGTGTTGGTGCTGCCGCTGCTGCTGTTGCTGCTGGTGCTGCTGTTGCTGCTGCTGCTGCTGCTGCACTTCTATCTCGCTGCTTCTCTTCTTCCACTCTAAATTGATGCACCGATCAAGCTCCTGATGTTTAGGGTTTAGGGTTTAGGGTTTAGGGTTTAGGGTTTAGGGTTTGTGTTTCAGGCGGAGAAAGCAGCAGCAAAAGCAACAGCAGAACTAGAGAGGTGCAGCAGGAGACTCAAAACCCTCATGAACGAACCAAGTATACAAGAAGACAAACTCAGGGTACTAAACCCTAAACCCTAAACCCTAAACCCTAAACCCTAAACCCTAGGCCCTAAACCATAAACGCTAAACCCTAGGCCCTAAACCTTAAACCCTAAACCCTTAACCCTAAACCCTAAACCCTAAGTTCTAAACCCTAAACCCTAAACCCTAAACCCTAAACGCTAAACTGTAAACCCTAAACCCTAATGAGTGTATAAACCCTAGACCCTAAACCCTTAACTCTAAACAATTTTTATTGAGTGAAATATATAAACCCTAATCCATATATAAACCCTAATATATAAACCCTTGTAAACCCTAGTCAGTACTATACACAACTCTAAACCCTAAACCCTAATTTATAAACATTAATAAACCCTAATCAACTCTATAAACCCTTATATATAAACCCTAATATATAAACCCTAATATATAAACCCTAATATATAAACCCTAATATATAAACCCTCGTAAACCCTCATTAACTATATAAACCCTAATATATACCCATCCATAAACAAAAAAAAATAAATCTA
>NW_013572861.1:0-352 GCF_000499745.2 Eimeria mitis | reverse complement strand
AAAAAAAAAAAAAAAAAAAAAAAAAAAAAAAAAAAAAAAAAAAAAAAAAAAACCAAAATAAATATAAATAAATACAAATATAAATATAAATATAAATATAAATGTGTATATATTTATATATGCGTGCATGCATGCAGGCTGGCGTGGGTGTATGTACTTATTCATTTCACTTGGGTTGTTTATTGGTGGAGTATTTAAGCAGAAACGGATTTATAAAAACAGCAAAAGAGGCGGCTTCTCTTCTCCGTCTTCAGGTGTATAGGCACCTCTTTAGGAGCGCGGAATGGGATATATATACATATATATATATGTTTATATATGTGTTTATATATATATATATATATATATATAT
>NW_013572860.1:2602-3205 GCF_000499745.2 Eimeria mitis | reverse complement strand
CACAGGGAGCGAGAGGGGTTGCTGCTGTTGCTGCTGCGTGCAGCAGCAGCAGCAGCAGCAGCAGCAGCAGCAGAAAGAAAATAAAATAAAATAAATAAATAAATAATAAAATATAATAAAATAAATAAAAAACAAAAAACAAACAAAGACAGAAAAAGATGAGGAGACAGCACAAGGCCTCAGCAACACAACGGTGACCCTAAACCCTAAACCCTAAACCCTAAACCCTTGCTACGAGGGTTTAGGGTTTAGGGTTTAGGGTTTGTGCCTCAAAAGAGAAGCAGTTCCCTTGGCTGCTGTAGATCAGCAATGAAACCCAGCAGCAGCAGCAGCAGCAGCAGCAGCAGCAGCAACAGCTGCTGCTGCTGCTGCTGCTGCTGCTGTCTTTGTCTCTCTATTGCATAATGTGTGGGGCCTTCATAAACCCTTAAATTATACTCACCCTAAACCCTAAACCCTAAACCCTAAACCCTAAACCCTAAACCCTAATGCGGGATGCATCTGTAGAGGGACTGCCTAGACCTTAACCTAAACCCTAAACCCTAAACCCTAAACCCTAAACACCAAACTCTAAACCCTAAACCCTAAACCCTAGATCATCAG
>NW_013572860.1:1772-2502 GCF_000499745.2 Eimeria mitis | reverse complement strand
ACCCTAATGCGGGATGCATCTGTAGAGGGACTGCCTAGACCTTAACCTAAACCCTAAACCCTAAACCCTAGATCATCAACTGTAAACCCTAAACCCTAAACCCTAAACCATAAACCCTATAGAATTCGGCCGCCAATACCGAAAACCTAAACCCTAAACCCTAAACCCTAAAACCCTAAACCCTAAAACCCTAAACCCTAAAACAGAAGAGCCTGGACCCTTCAGCATAAACCCTAAACCCTAAACCCTCAAACGTAAACCCTAAACCCTAACCCTACACCCTAACCACTTTCTTATAAACCCTAAACCCTAAACCCTAAACCCTGAAACCCTAAACCCTAAACCCTAAATGATAAACACCTAAAACTCGATAGAGTTTACACACAAATATCTGTAAAGAGGCTGCAGCCTCAGTTCATGCTTTTTTGCCGCTGCTGCTGCTGCTGCTGCTGCTCCTGCTGCTGCTGCTGCTGCTGCTGCTGCAGCCGCAGCAACTACAGCAGCATCAACAGCTGCTGGAACAAAAGCAACTGCTGCTGCAGCAGCAGCTGCAAAAGCGGCAGCAGCAGCAGCAACGACTGCTGCAGCAGCAGCAACTGCTGCAGCAGCAGCAACTGCTGCAGCAGCAGCAACTTCTGCAGCAGCAGCAACTTCTGCAGCAGCAGCAGCAGCAGCAACTGGTGGTATGCAGCACCAAGCATCCACCAACGAATTCAAACTGGATATACAT
>NW_013572860.1:1401-1672 GCF_000499745.2 Eimeria mitis | reverse complement strand
TTGTGGCGGTAGGGTACCACATACACCCCATCTCCTCAACGCCCCCTGTGCTGCTGCTGCTGCTGCTGCTGCTGCTGCTGCTGCTGCTGCAGCAGGTGGTGGTGGGGGTGAGGGGGGGGGAGAGGCTTGTTCTTGTTCCTGTTGTTTTGATGCTTCTGCTGTTGCTGATGCTGCAGTAGCTGCTGCAGCAGCTGCTGCTGCTGCTGCTGCGGATCCATCTGCTGCTGCTGCAGCAACAGATACATCCCCTGCTGCAGCAGCAGCAGCAGCA
>NW_013572860.1:970-1301 GCF_000499745.2 Eimeria mitis | reverse complement strand
GCTGCTGCTGCTGCTGCTGCTGCTGCTGCTGCTGCTGCTGTCCGTCTGGTTGATCTGTCTCTGCGAGTTTATCTTTTTTTTCTTTTCTTCTTTCTTTTTTATCTTTTTCTTTTTGTTCTTTATTTTTTTTTTGTGTTTCCTGCTGCTGCTTCTCCCCCTTCTCCCCCTTCTGCTGCTGCTGCTGCTGCTGCTGCTGCTGCTGCTGCTGCTGCTGCTGCTGCTGCTCTAGGACAGGGAAGAGAACAGCATCGACTGGGTTTAATGGTGTTCCTGGTTGCAGGTTATTCAGCCATGGAGACAAACAAAAAAGTTTTATTTTTTTTGTATTTAA
>NW_013572860.1:308-870 GCF_000499745.2 Eimeria mitis | reverse complement strand
GCTGCTGCTGCTGCTGCTCCTGCTTGTTCTTGCCGTCGTTGCTGCTCTTGTTCTGCTGCATCTTCTTCCTGCTCCTGCAGCTGCCCGGCCTGCTCTCCTGCTGCTGCTGCTGGCAGCAGCAGCAGCAGCAGCAGCAGCAGCAGCAGCAGCAGCAGCAGCAGCAGCGGGTACTTAGAGTATTCATGCGGGCTGTATGCTGTTCCCTTTCGTGTAGATGAGCTGCTGCAGCAGGTTGAGGGTTTAGTTGCTGCTGCTTGTCTGCGTGAGTGTTTATTTGTGGTTTTGGATAGCGTAAAGAAGATAAATAAATATATAACAAATACAGCTCCATGGTGCAGCAAGAAAACAGAAAAAGAAAAAAATATATATATTAAAATTATATTAGAGTCTATATATGTTGTTGCGCATCTGCTGTCTCCTTTTCTTCCTGCTGCTGCTGATCGTATTTTTTTCTTTCTAAATACAAAAAAAATAAAACTTTTTTGTTTGTCTCCGTGGCTGAATAACCTGCAGCCAGGAACACCATTAAACCCAGTTGATGCTGTTCTCTTCCCTGTCCTAG
>NW_013572860.1:0-124 GCF_000499745.2 Eimeria mitis | reverse complement strand
AGCAGCAGCAGCAGCAGCAGCTGCAGCAGCAGCAGCAGCAGTAGTAGCAGCAGTTTTTTTTTTTTTTTTTGCAGCAGCAAACGGAAGCCAACGACGCAGCACACAATGGTAAGGCTTAAATATA
>NW_013572859.1:4627-4956 GCF_000499745.2 Eimeria mitis | reverse complement strand
ATATATATATTATATTATATATATATATATATATATATTATAAACTATATAAAGTAATTTTAATTTTATAATTTTAATTTTTTGTATTTCACATACCAATTTGAATACGCCAACATCGCGTATTTGTTGTTTGTTTGTTGCATTTTTTTCTGTTTTTTCTGTTTTTTCTCTCCATTCGATGAATATATCTACATTAAAGCTTTTCATATGCAGCAACACATTACACAACTCCCCGCAGTTTAATATTTGTTTATAAAAATCAAATTCTTCTGCTGCAACAGCAGCTCCTCTTCTGCTGTCACCGGCATCGGGCGCCACCGCATGCAGCG
>NW_013572859.1:4274-4536 GCF_000499745.2 Eimeria mitis | reverse complement strand
TATATATATATATATATATATATATTAGTTGTAGACATATATGTGCATGTATATATGCGTATATATTTGTGTGTATTATGCATATATGCATATGTAACACGTGCATATACATAAGAATAACTAAATATGCGTAAGCATAAATATATGCATATATGTATATATATATATATATATATATGTTGAATATTTTTCTGTTTTATTTTTTTCTGTTTTTTGTTTAATTTTGTATATACCGTATGTGCCAGTCACTGCGTAGGGGAGA
>NW_013572859.1:3743-4174 GCF_000499745.2 Eimeria mitis | reverse complement strand
TATATATATATATATATATATATATTAGTTGTAGACATATATGTGCATGTATATATGCGTATATATTTGTATTATGCATATAAGCATATGTATCACGTGCATATATATATAAGAAAAACTAAACATGCGTAGGCATCAATCTATGCATACATGTATATATATATATATATATATATATATATATATATGTAGAATATTTTTCTGTTTTATTTTTTTCTGTTTTTTGTTTAAGTTTGTATATACCGTATGTGCCAGTGACTGCGTAGGGGAGCCGCCCCATGAGACAGGCCACGACCTCCTCCAGCTCCGCATCTACCTGTTGATTAAAAAAATATAAAAATTAAAATATATTTAATAAATATGCATTTATTAGGTTTAATGAGTTTAAATATATTCTTATGAAGTTGTTGCTCTGTTAGATGCGGCCGCGC
>NW_013572859.1:3245-3643 GCF_000499745.2 Eimeria mitis | reverse complement strand
TTTTTTTTTTTTTTTTTTTTTTTTTTTTTTTTTTTTTTTTTTTTTTTTATGCCGGCAGTGAATTTGCTTCTACCGTCAGGCTGGCGTGAGGGTTTACATGTTCATAAAAACCCTAAACCCTAAACCCTAAACCCTGTAGCTCACTTGACACAAGAGATCATCTGCGCTTTCTAGCAGCAGAAGAAACAGCCGCCCTGCAGCAACTGCTGGCCTTTGAAAAGCAAACTGCCGCGCGAGTTGATTTCTCTTGAATTTATGTTCAGGGGCTGAAGAAAAAGAGAAAAAAAAGGTGAAATAGATTCAGAGCTGCATGCATCTTTCATGCATATTGTTGTTTACCTGAGGGATCAATGAGACAGCGACCCAGGCAGAGAAGAGATACTCGTAAGGCCGCTGCC
>NW_013572859.1:2348-3145 GCF_000499745.2 Eimeria mitis | reverse complement strand
TTTTTTTTTTTTTTTTTTTTTTTTTTTTTTTTTTTTTTTTTTTTTTTTTTTTTTTTTAATGCCGGCAGTGAATTTGCTTCTACCGTCAGGCTGGCGTGAGGGTTTACCTGTTCATAGAAAACCCTAAACCCTAAACCCTAAACCCTAAACCCTGGAACTCACTTGACACAAGAGATCATCTGCGCTTTCTAGCAGCAGAAGAAACAGCCGCCCCGCAGCAACTGCTGGCCTTTGAAAAGCAAACTGCCGCGCGAGTTGATTTCTCTTGAATTTATATTCAGGGGCTGAAGAAAAAGAGAGAAAAAGGTGAAATAGATGCAGCTCTGCATGCATCTTTCATGCATATTTTTGCTTACCTGAGGGATCAACGAGACAACGACCCAGGCAGAGAAGAGATACTCGTAAGGCCGCTGCAGCAACACCTAAGAAGCAGAAATATGCATGCGTTTCTCTCTTCTTGTTTTTTTTAGGTTTTGTTTTGTTTCATATTTCTGGTATGGAAGTAATAATAACTTCTATTGTTGACTGTTGAAATATTGTATCATATTATACAGTATAGTATACTGCTACAGTATATTGCATTATACAATAGTTTTATATTTAATTTATTCAGAATTTTAGTTTTTTCTTATCTGCACTGAGTTGAAGAAGAAGACGTACTGTGGGTGGATTCGCCGAGAAGCACAAATATACGGGCTGTGTTTTCCTGCACCATTCTCAGCTGCGAGAAGAATATATGAAATATAGTGATTATGGGGGTAATATGCATAAAACCAAGTAAAAAAAAAAGAAAAAAC
>NW_013572859.1:1332-2311 GCF_000499745.2 Eimeria mitis | reverse complement strand
AAAGCTTAACAGATAATTCAAGAACAGACGCGGAGATGAAATCCTCCAACACCCAGCATTTGCTAGTGCAGGCCGCCAGCAGATCCTGTTCATAAAAAAAAAGGAATTTGTTTGTGTTCTCTGTTTTATAAAAACAAAATAAAAATAATTAATTACAGATGATAAAGTGAGATTCGTATCAAACGCCAAAATATCAAGCAGCCCTTCTTGTGGTAATCCATCATTGAGTAAGCGTAATGCAGCCTGAGCCACCGGCATCCTTAAACAATGAATTGCATCAACAGCAATCAAAAGAAGTTCTTGGGCTGCTGCTGCATTTATTAAAGTTGTATTTCCAGAAACCTGAGGCACTAAACCCTCAAGTTCCGTCAATGTTGCCAGCAGATCAGCATCGCTGGCCGACCGCACGCTGCGCAGTGCTTGCAAGCACAGCTCCTGGGTTTCGATTCCTTCGCGCTCCATTTTGAACGCGTAAAAAAAGGAAACACAAAAGTAAACAAATAAGAATTATTATACTGATGAAATGAAGGCGGAAAAAGCGGAATTTGACCGGTGCTTTCTCTGATTTTCTTGCAGAAAACCCTTGCCAATCGCGCGAGATCGACGGGGAGCAAAATGCAAAAAGGGGGGAAAGCGAGGGAAATATACTTCTTAGACTGGCAAAGAGTACAGTTTGATAGGAACTGAATTATATTATTTTGGTTTTATTTCGGTTAATAGGAGCTAAAGATACAGATCAACTGCCGTCTGTGCTGAACTCGGCTAGAGGAAAGCGGCAAGGTGCATGTACACCCCACCGATACACTAACTCTTCACGGGATATACCCGATATATGAAACATGAAACTACTACAGATAAACTTTTACTATTTATAAGGAATATGAATATCTCTATCTAGCTACAAAACTGCCAGACAGAGTTCGGCTCCGCCGGCGCAATGGCCGCAACGACGTGAATTTCTTGAATTTGAGTATCAACT
>NW_013572859.1:364-1232 GCF_000499745.2 Eimeria mitis | reverse complement strand
ATTTTAACTATTTCAACTTTATTTATTTATTTTTTCTAAAAAAAACGGCGTAGTTTCTACTGTTGCTGCAACTCAGCTCAACAGCAACCCTCGCCAGTTGCTGCTAGCCAGTATGTTTCAAGCCGTTCTGCACAGCTGCTGCCGCCGCTCTCTCTGTAGCTTCATTCACTCGATCATCGATAAAAATAAAAGTTTTGAATTTTCATCAAAACTTTTACTAAAAGTAGTAAATAATATATTGATCGTTTGTTGCTTCTTTAGTAGCAGCCACACCCTCAACCGACCGCCAAAGCAGCCGAAGCTGCAACACCGCCCCACGGCCACCGGCAGCGGCGGTGGCGGCGTTAGTAGTTCAGAGCCCGCTTTCTTGTAGTAGCAATAAGCTTTTAATATTTATACTTTGTTCTGTTTGTTTTACTCAATTAAAAAGGGGGAGTACAGACAGCAGCTCGCGGGGCCCACCGCTTCCTTTGTTCTTGCGCATGCAGCCACGCCACTCAGCCCGCCTGAATTTGGTTGTATTGGTGTTACTGCTGTCTCTACACTTTGTGGAAGATTGTTTAGGGTTTAGGGTTTAGGGTTTAGGGTTTACGGTTAGGCCTGGCATCGGTTGGCTGACACGCCACCACTCACGGGGGCTTCACTCGTACAGCTTTCTTGCCGTTGTTTGTCTCTTCTGCTGCTCGGCCTGCGTCAAGGCGGCTCTCTTTGCTTCTCTTCTTCTTCCCTTTCAGTATCACAATAAGCTCTGTCGAGGGTTTAGGGTTTAGGGTTTAGGGTTTAGGGTTTTTGCGGCTCTCCGCCGACGTTCGTCCTTTCAACAACCAACAAACAGATCGCGCTGCTGCAGACAGCAACAGTACAGACC
>NW_013572859.1:0-264 GCF_000499745.2 Eimeria mitis | reverse complement strand
CAGACAGCAACAGTACAGACACGAGCTGCAGCTGCAGCAACAGCAGCAAAGCAAGAAGCAGCATCACTGGTCATCAGCAGCGCCAAATCCACCGAGGCGGCAACTGTTCACCAGCAGCAGCAGCAGCAGCAGCAGCAGCAGCAGCAGCAGCAGAATATACGTGGGGATTTTTTGAGCCCCAGCAGCGCCAGCTGCTGCAGTTGCTGCAGTTGCTGCTGTTTTTTTTGTCCAGGTAGTTGCAGCAACAGACACAGCAGCAGCAGC
>NW_013572858.1:431-2127 GCF_000499745.2 Eimeria mitis | reverse complement strand
ACAACCCTTTCCTGTATAAATACAGCAGAAAAAAATTCAGGTGTATATACACCTCAGCTGCTGCTGCTGCAGCAGTAATATATTTTATTAACAAATAAAAGAAATTATAAAGACAAACAACACAGATAGAAGGAGATAAAAAAAAAACAAGAAGAGACAGAAAGAGACAGGATATACAAATAACATAAAACACAAAAAATACAAAACTAGGGTTTAGGGTTTAGGGTTTAGGGTTTAGGGTTTACTGGAATGCGTTCACGGTTGAAGTGCGCCAATTTATCCAACAAATGAAAATCCGATAGCAACTGCACGCAAACCCTAAACCCTAAACCCTAAACCCTAAACCCTAAACCCTAAACCCTAAACCCTAAACCCTAAACCCCCGAAACGCGCAACCCCTAAACCCGTCAAACCTTCAAACCTTCAAACCCTAAACCCCTCAAACCCTAAACCCTAAACCCCCCAAACCCTAAACCCTAAACCCCCCAAACCCTAAACCCTAAACCCTAAACCCTAAACCCTAATCTTACTACAGGTCCGTTGGGCCCCGCTGTTAGGGAGTTTTGGTTGTCGGCGACGGGGGCCCCCGTTGAGGTCGTTATCACGGGCCTCTTGGATTCCTCCATTCTGCTGCTGCAGCAGCAGCAGCAGCAGCAGCAGCAGCAGCAGCAGCAGTAGCAGCAGCAGCAGCAGGAGGGGGAGCAGGAACGGGAGCAGGAGCGGGAGTGGGAGAGAGAGAGAAGCAGCAAGAGGGACAGTTGTTGCAGCAGAAGCAGCATCAGCAACAGCAGCAGCAGCAGCAGCAGCAGCAGCAGCAACAGCAGCAACAGCAAGAGCAGCAGCAGCAGCAGCAGCAGCAGCAGCAGAAACACACACACACACACACACACGGTTAAAGCAGCTGCTGCCACTCCATAGCCACTCCGCAGCAGCAGCAGCAGCAGCAGCAACAGCAGCAAAAGAAACAGCAGACAAAAAAAGCAGCAGCAGCAGCAGCAGCAACAGCAGCAGCAGCAGCAGCAGCAGCAGTTGCTTTTTGTCTGCTTTACACAGCAGCAAGAAGAGAGAGTGATGATACTTATAAAAAATAAATTATATTTATTTAATTAATAAAAATAAAAAAAATAAAATAAATAAAATAAATAAATAAATATATAGAAGGCGGGATCGCTCACCAGGTGTATGTACAGCTTGCTTTCTTTGTTTTATTTTTTTTTTTCCCGACAAAAAAAAATAAATAAAATAAAAATAAATATAAATATAAATATTAATAAAACAACAAAAGAGACAGATATATATACAACTAAAAGGACACAATAATAAAGTTATTTCTGTGTTGCTGTTCTGCTGCTAGTTGTTTGCTGCTAACGCTGCTGCTGCTGCTATTGCTGCAACTTTAAGGTTAAAATTACTGTTTTTTATATTTTAATTTAATTATATTTAATAAATTTATTTTATAAATAAAAATAATTTTATTTTAGCTGCATATAGAACACAAACAAGATGCATATACACCCCAGCAAGGGGAGCGGCTGCGGCGCGTTGCTGCTGCTCTTTCTGTGTTTGTTTTTTTTATTTTAATTAAATTAAATTAATTAAATATATTAAATTCATTTTTATTTTCTTTTTTATACATAATAATATACATATTGCTGCAGAAGGTCTCTAGTTGCTGCTGCAGTGGTTGGTTGCTGCT
>NW_013572857.1:4462-4867 GCF_000499745.2 Eimeria mitis | reverse complement strand
TTTTTTTTTTTTTTTTTTTTTTTTTTTTCCTTTTCTTTTCCTTTTTATTTATTTCTTTTTCTTTTTTTCCTTTTCTTTTTTTCTTTTTCTTTTTTTTCTTTTTTTTTGTTTCTTCTTTTTTTTTGTTTCTTCTTTTTCTTTTTTTCTCCTTTTTCTCTGTTTCTTCCTTTTCTTTGTTTCTTCCTTTTCTTTATTTCTTCATTTCTCTTTATTTCTTCATTCTCTTTATTCTTTCTTTTTCTTTCTTTTTCTTTCTTTTCCGTTTCTTTTTCTTTTTCATTTTTTACTTTTCCTTCTCCCCATGCTCTTATTTTTCTCTCTTTTTTTCTCTTGTTGTTTCTCTTTCCTCATTTCTTCTTCTTCTCTGTCCCTTTATTAACATAATAACAAAAATATTTTAATTAT
>NW_013572857.1:4057-4362 GCF_000499745.2 Eimeria mitis | reverse complement strand
CAGCAGAGAGGACCTGCTGGAGGGAGAAGCTCAGCAAGGCTGCTGAGCGCAGCAGGGATGCATGCAGACAGCCTAGTAGAGATGTTTGGGGCTTTCGATGCATGCGTTGAAGCAGCAAGAGTGGAGCCCGCTGTCTTTGCCTTTGCTGCCTGGCGACACCAGCAGCAGCAGCAGCAGCAGCAGCAGCAGCAGCAGCAGCAGCAGCAGCAGCAGTGGCTGCTGCAGCCAGGACAGTGGGTGGAGGTGCTGGGGCTGCGAGCTGAAGACAAACGATTTGTTTACTCTTCCATTGGCGTCATACAACA
>NW_013572857.1:3220-3957 GCF_000499745.2 Eimeria mitis | reverse complement strand
TTTTTTTTTTTTTTTTTTTTTTTTTTTTTTTTTTTTTTTTCTCTGTTTCTTCTTTTTCTTTATTTCTTCTTTTTTTTTTTCTTGTTTTTCTTTTTTTCTTCTTTTTCTTTTTTTCTTCTTTTTCTTTTCTCCCTCTTTTCCTTTGTTTCTTCCTTTTCTTTTTTTTCTTCTTTTTCTCTTTTTCTTCTTTTTCTCTTTTTCTTCTTTTTCTTTGTTTCTTCCTTTTCTTTATTTCTTCTTCTTTAATTTTTCTTTGTTTTCCATTTCTTCTTTCTCTTTATTTCTTCTTTCTCTTTATTCTTTCTTGTTCTTTCTTGTTCTTTCTTTTCTTTTTCTTTTTCATTTTTTACCTTTCCTTCTCCCCCTGCTCTTATTTTTCTCTCTTTTTTTTCTTCTTGTTTCTCTTTCCTCATTTCTTCTTCTTCTCTGTCCCTTTATTAACATAATAAAAACAATATTTTAATTATTTTTTTTATATTTTTTTTTCTTTTTTTTGCATGCAGGTGCTGGCTGGATTAGAGCCAGGTTCTTACGTGTATAGAGTGGAGTGTCTAGGCTTACCCTCTCGTTCTTTTTCTCGTTTTTCTGTGGGGGGCCCCTCGGGGGCCCCCGATGCTGCAGCAGTGCTGCGGGGCTCAAGCAGAGCAGCAATAGTGCAGCAGCAGCAGCTGCAACCGCTCGTGTTTCTGCTGCCTGGCGAGGCCTGGGGCTGGCAGCAGCTGCATGCAAAGTGGGGT
>NW_013572857.1:2033-3120 GCF_000499745.2 Eimeria mitis | reverse complement strand
AGCTGCAACCGCTCGTGTTTCTGCTGCCTGGCGAGGCCTGGGGCTGGCAGCAGCTGCATGCAAAGTGGGGGAATACAAACTGTGTTTTGCTGCCGCATGCATACGGGGTAGACCTCACAAGCCCAGACTATGGTGAGTCTATTCTTTTCTTTTTTTATTATTTTTATTATTTTTATTGTTTTTATTATGTTTATTATGTTTATTATTTTTATTATTATGTTATTGTAGTTGTTGTTTTTGGTGTTTAACATTTTTATTTTTTCATTCTCATTACTACATTTCTTTTTTTTTGTTTTTTTTGCTTTTTCTGCATTTAGGGGGCCGGGTAGTATACGCAGCTCGCAGCAGGGCCTGTGCGAGCAGCAGCAGCAACAGCAGCAGCAACAGTAGCAGCAGCAGCAGCAGCAGCAGCAGCGGCGCGTCGTTGAGAGTATCTGACTTCGGCGCATCCGCCGCTGCCGCAGCAGCGGCACCACCGCCAGGAGCAGCAGCAGGAGCAGCAGGAGCAGCAGGAGCAGCAGCAGCAGCAGCAGCAGGAGCTGGTGGTGGTGGGCATCGTGTACACATTGAACTAAACTGGCAGCAGCTGGAGTTTGCTGCTAAGCAGATGCTGCACCCTCGCCAGCTCTTCTGCCGCTTCGGCTTGGAGGGTACCGAGACAGAGGGGGGCCCCGCAGAGAGTTTTGTTGCTCTGGGTGTCACAGACCTGCCCCCGCCTCTGTCTCTTTTCGTCGATGAAACAGCCAGCAGCAGCAGCAGCAGCAGCAGCAGCAGCAGCAGCAGCAGCAGCAGTTCATCGCCGTCACAGGGGGGATCAACTTCTCCTGCTGCTCGCAGCCGCATGCGAGGGGCTGCTGAGGAGGCAAAAGTAAATACAAAAACAATCAACAAAACAAACGACAAAACGGCAGCAAATACAGCAGCAACTGCAGCAACTGCAGCAGCACCTTCTGCTGCTGCTGCTGCTGCTGCTGCTCCTGCTGCTGCTGCTGCTGGATCCACGTCTCCTAGAGCAGGCTGGGCCTCCCCCAAGGCACGGAAACGCCCGCAGCCGAACCCCTCTCATGATGAGGGGCCCCCTGGGGGC
>NW_013572857.1:729-1011 GCF_000499745.2 Eimeria mitis | reverse complement strand
GAGATTATGATCAGCAGCAACTAGCATTCCAGCGCTGCGTGCAGCTCGTTGGAGGCGTCGCTGTGCCGGCTGCTGCAGTCAGAGAGAAGCAAATCAACTCACTGCGCAGCAGCAGCAGCAGCAGCAGCAACAACAATAGCTGCAGCAGCAGCAATAGCAGCCATTGCAGCAGCAACAATAGCAGCAGCAGCAGTAGCAGCAGCTGCAATAGCAGCTGCAGTAGCAGCAGCTCAAACGGCGGGACAGCCGTTGCAGGCGTTCGGGTTGCTGCTGCTGAGGAGT
>NW_013572857.1:0-531 GCF_000499745.2 Eimeria mitis | reverse complement strand
GTCGGCCGGAGTATCACTCCCCCAGCGGCCCTCCTGCTTCTGCTGCTGCAGCAGAAGCTGCAACAGAAGCTGCAGCAGCAGCAGCAGCAGCAGCACCAGGTGCAGCAGGAGGAACTTCAGCAGCAGGAGCTGCTGGTGGCACTGGTGCTGCAGCTGGTGCTGCTGCTGCTGCTGCTGCAGCAGCAGCAGCAGCAGAAGTGAAACTAAGTGCTGATGAGTGGACCCTCGTGACAGCAGCACTGGGGCTGCTGGCGCGGCGGGGTGTTATTGGTCTGATAGCTGTTGATGGTTCTGTATCACCACCACCATCTTCTTTTTCTTTTTCTTCTTTTTCTTCTTTTTCTTCGTTTTCTTCTCCCCCTCTCCGGCTGCTGCCGCTGCCCGCGCCGTATATACCCCCAGAAGAGAAGCAGGTAAGGGGCGGGACCGCGGTGCATGCAGCAGAAACCCCAGCTGCTGCTGCAGCAGCAGCAGCAGCAGCAACAGCAGCAGCAGCAGCAGCAGCTGTAGATGAGGGAGAAGCTCTTGAAG
>NW_013572856.1:4749-4958 GCF_000499745.2 Eimeria mitis | reverse complement strand
CGAGGGTTTACATCTATAGACCCTATTGAACAAATCACCAGAGCTTCCTTTGATATCGTTTGTATGAAACACTAAACCCTAAACCCTAAACCCTAAACCCTAAACCCTAAACCCTAATAGAGCACCAGAGCTTCATTGGATATCGTTTGTATGAAACCCTAAACCCTAAACCCTAAACCCTAAACCCTAATTTGTAGATAGAGAATCAT
>NW_013572856.1:4477-4649 GCF_000499745.2 Eimeria mitis | reverse complement strand
ATAGAGAATCACCAGAGCTTCCTTTGATATCGTTTGTATGAAACCCTAAACCCTAAACCCTAAACCCTAATTTGTAGATAGAGAGTCACCAGAGCTTCATTTGATATCGTTTGTATGAAACCCTAAACCCTAAACCCTAAACCCTAAACCCTAAACCCTAAACCCTAAACCC
>NW_013572856.1:3873-4377 GCF_000499745.2 Eimeria mitis | reverse complement strand
GAGCTTCATTTGATATCGTTTGTATGAAACCCTAAACCCTAAACCCTAAACCCTAAACCCTAAACCCTAATTTGTAGATAGAGAGTCACCAGAGCTTCATGTGATATCGTTTGTATGAAACCCTAAACCCTAAACCCTAAACCCTAAACCCTAATTTGTAGATAGAGAATCACCAGAGCTCCCTTTGATATCGTTTGTATGAAACCCTAAACCCTAAACCCTAAACCCTAAACCCTAAACCCTAATAGAGCACCAGAGCTTCCTTTGATATCGTTTGTATGAAACCCTAAACCCTAAACCCTAAACCCTAAACCTTAGGTTGTAGATAGAGAATCACCAGAGCTTCTTTTGATATCGTTTGTATGAAACCCTAAACCCTAAACCCTAAACCCTAAACCCTAATTTGTAGATAGAGAATCACCAGAGTTTCATTTGATATCGTTTGTATGAAACACTAAACCCTAAACCCTAAACCCTAAACCCTAATACATCACCAGAGTTTCA
>NW_013572856.1:3453-3800 GCF_000499745.2 Eimeria mitis | reverse complement strand
AAAAAAAAAAAAAAAACGCTAAACGAAACCCTAAACCCTAAAAAAAAAATATATATATATATATACACCCAAATAAATATATTTATTTTTTTATTTTTTTTTATTTTTTTTTTATTTTTTTTTTATTTTTTTTTGTTGCAGCGAACAGAAGAAGCGGTGTTGATGTGGATAGATTAGATTACCTGGTTCGTGATTCTTTGTGTTTTACTTTTCTAAATAATATATATTTTTTGTCTCCTTTTTTGTCTCCTTTTCGTTTATTTAATTATTCTAGGATAATAGATGGTTTTATTTGTTTTGATATAAATGAAATAAACTCTATCTTCTCTCTTTTTTTCTCTCGTTAT
>NW_013572856.1:0-141 GCF_000499745.2 Eimeria mitis | reverse complement strand
TGTTTTTGTTTTTTTCTGTTTGTTTCATTTGTTTATTTTATATCCTCTTTATTATGATACTCATCAACTCGGGTATTTATTTTATTTTATTTTATTTTATTTTATTTTATTTTATTTTATTTTATTTATTTATTTATTTTA
>NW_013572855.1:4880-5050 GCF_000499745.2 Eimeria mitis | reverse complement strand
ACAAAGGGGGCCCCCCGAGAAGGTTCAGGGGGCCCCCCAACAGGGTACAAAGGGGGCCCCCTGAGAAGGTACACAAGGGGGCCCCCCAACACGGTATACAGGGGGCCCCCTGGGGGCCCCCTTCATAGGGTACAGGGGGCCCCTGAGAGGGTACTGCGGGGGCCCCCTCG
>NW_013572855.1:4307-4780 GCF_000499745.2 Eimeria mitis | reverse complement strand
AACAGGGTACAAAGGGGGCCCCCCAACAGGGTACAGGGGGCCCCCCAACAGGGTACAAAGGGGGCCCCCCGAGAAGGTTCAGGGGGCCCCCCAACAGGGTACAAAGGGGGCCCCCTGAGAAGGTTCAGGGGGCCCCCCAACAGGGTACAAAGGGGGCCCCCCAACAGGGTACAGGGGGCCCCCCAACAGGGTACAAAGGGGGCCCCCCAACAGGGTACAGGGGGCCCCCCAACAGGGTACAGAGGGGGCCCCCTGAGAAGGTTCAGGGGGCCCCCAACAGGGTACAAAGGGGGCCCCCTGAGAAGGTATACAGGGGGGCCCCCCAACACGGTATATAGGGGGCCCCCTGGGGGCCCCCTTCATAGGGTACAGGGGGCCCCTGAGAGGGTACTGCGGGGGCCCCCTAGACGGGGGGGGGCCCCGGGGGCCCCTGGTGGTTGAGGCGGCCTCTGGGGGCCCCTCTACGCTACTAC
>NW_013572855.1:3881-4207 GCF_000499745.2 Eimeria mitis | reverse complement strand
CTGCTGCTGCTGCTGCTGCTGCTGCTGCTGCTGCTGCTGCTGCTGCGTGCGCTACCGTTGCGGTGTGTGCTGCTGTTCCTGCTGCTGCTGCTGCTCCTTCTGCTGCTGCTGCTGCAAGCCATATGCACTGCATCAGCAACAGCTAAAGGTTTTGCTGCTGCTCTCATATCTTCCTCGTGCTGCTGCTGCTGCTGCTGCGGCTCTGTCGAGTCCCCAGTATCTGAGTCTGTTGCTGCGTACGTTGCTGCTGCTGTTGCTGCAGTTGCTGGTGTTGTTGCTATCGTTGTTGCTGCTGCTGCTGGCTCTGCTGCTGCTGCTGCTGCTGG
>NW_013572855.1:3392-3781 GCF_000499745.2 Eimeria mitis | reverse complement strand
TGCATCAGCAACAGCTAAAGGTTTTGCTGCTGCTCTCATATCTTCCTCGTGCTGCTGCTGCTGCTGCTGCAGCTGCTGCTGCAGCAGCAGCTGCTGCTGCTGCTGCGGCTCTGTCGAGTCCCCAGTATCTGAGTCTGTTGCTGCATACGTTGCTGCTGCTGTTGCTGCAGTTGCTGGTGTTGTTGCTATCGTTGCTGCTGCTGCTGCTGGCTCTGCTGCTGCTGCTGCTGGTGCTGCTGCTGCTGCTGCTGCTGCTGCTGCAGCTCTTGCTGCACCTCCGGCCCTCATTGTTCGTGAGCCTGCTGCTCTCTCTGCTGCTGCTGCTGCTGCTGCTACTTTCCTTCCTGGTGCTCTAACTGCTGCATCTGTTGCTGCTGCTGCTGCTGCTG
>NW_013572855.1:2987-3292 GCF_000499745.2 Eimeria mitis | reverse complement strand
CTGCTGCTGCATGCGCTCGCTTCGACCAGCCCTTTGAACCCTCAGGGGGGCCCCCTGGGGGCCCCTCTGGGGGGCCCCCAGGGGGGCCCCCCGGTGGGCCCCCCGGTGGTTTCCTATGGGTTGTGTAAGCACTATGGTTGCTGGTTGGGTGTTTGCTGCTGCTTGCTGCTGCTGCTGCTGCTGCTGCTGGTGTTGCTGCTGTTGTTTCAGTTGCTTCAGGTGGTGCTGCTGCTGCTGCTGCTGCTGCTGTTGCTGCTGCTGCTGCTGCTGCTGCTGCTGCTGGCTCGTGCTGCTGCGGTAGAGGT
>NW_013572855.1:0-305 GCF_000499745.2 Eimeria mitis | reverse complement strand
CCTGCAGCACCATGATAGCTCCTATTATACCCTCAGCAACTAAACAACTATTTGTTGTTGGAATTACATAGATTGCCTCAAATCTATACACACAAACACATAAACCCTAAACCCTAAACCCTAAACCCTAAACCCTCAACAATTTATACTTCACCAAAAAAAAAATCGCTTTCGTTCGATAGGTCTATCATATTTGCTGCTTTTAGGGTTTAGGGTTTAGGGTTTAGGGTTTAGCGGTTAGGGGTTAGGGTTTTGGGTAAACCCTAAACCCTAAACCCTAAACCCTAAAATACATTCAACACGAA
>NW_013572854.1:21122-21387 GCF_000499745.2 Eimeria mitis | reverse complement strand
CCCTAAACCCTAAACCCTAAACCCTAAACCCTAAACCCTAAACCCTCGCCGGACCTGCAGCAACTTCCAGGTGGTTGCGAGGCGGTAAGCTGTCGCCTGCTGGTAAACCTCAGCAGGAAGAGAACCACAAGCCCACCTCTCTAGCCTGCGCGTAAACCCTAAACCCTAAACCCTAAACCCTAAACCCTAGACCCTAGAGCAGGCAAACTAAACAGGGTAGAGCCGTCGTCAGGGGTGTAAAGTTTAGGGTTTTCAGACTGGAGTG
>NW_013572854.1:20770-21022 GCF_000499745.2 Eimeria mitis | reverse complement strand
GAGAACCACAAGCCCACCTCTCTAGCCTGCGCGTAAACCCTAAACCCTAAACCCTAAACCCTAAACCCTAAACCCTAAACCCTAAACCCTAGACCCTACAGCAGGCAAACCAAACAGGGTAGAGCCGTCGTCAGGGGTGTAAAGTTTAAGGGTTTCAGACTGGCGTGTTAGGGTTTAGGGTTTAGGGCTTAGGGTTTAGGGTTTGAGGGTTTAAGGTTTAGGGTTTGAGGGTTTAGGGTTTAGGGTTTAGGA
>NW_013572854.1:20339-20670 GCF_000499745.2 Eimeria mitis | reverse complement strand
GGTTTAGGGTTTGAGGGTTTAGGGTTTAGGGTTTGAGGGTTTAGGGTTTAGGGTTTAGGGTTTAGGGTTTAGGGTACCGTTCGAAGAGAGGGTTTAGCAGCTGGATGTCTGTACACCGCAGCGCCACCAAACTCCACAGCAAAGACCCAACCTGCAGCAGCAGCAGCAGCAGCAGCAGCAGCAGCAGCAGCAGCAGCAGCAGTAGCAGCAGCAGAAGCCCGAAGCATGCAGCAGCAGAGAAGCCATACAAATGGCAGCAACTGCAGCAGCTGCAGCAGCAGCAGCAGCAGCAGCAAAGCAGCATCCAATATACAGTTTCAGTAGCAGTACT
>NW_013572854.1:17237-18509 GCF_000499745.2 Eimeria mitis | reverse complement strand
GGTGCCTATACACCCCAGATAGCTTCTCTTGATATGCATGCACGTCGCCGCAGCTGTTCAGCAGCAGCAATTGGAGCAGCCGCAATCGCTTCTCTACAGCCATATGAAAGCAGCAGCAGCAGCAGCAGTAGTAACAGTAGCAGCAACAGCAGTAACAGCAACAGCAGCAGCAGCAACAGCAGCAGCAGCAACAGCAGCAACAGCAACAGCAGCAGCAGCAACAGCAGCAGCAGCAACAGCAGCAGCAGCTACAGCAGCAGCAGCAACAGCAGCAGCCGCAGCAGCAGCAAACCTACCGCCATGCCAGTAGAAATTGTATCGAGGGGCATCTGCAGCAGCAGAGCCTGCAACCAGGCAGCAGGTGCGGCTGCTGCTGCTGCTGCATCAGGTGCTGCTGCTGCTGCTGCTGCTGCTGCTGCATCCTCTGCAGCAGCAGCAGGGCTGAGGTGTCTGTACAGCTCAGCAACAAGCGGCGACATATCGGGAAGCAGCCGCCGCCTCTGCTGCTGCTTCTTCTGCTGCTGCTGCTGCTGCTGCTGTTGCTGCTGCTGCTGCTGCTGCTTCTGCTGTTCAGATGAAGGCTCATACTGCAGCAGCAAACATGGTTCTCCTGCTGCTGCTGCTAATGCTGCTGCTGCGTTGCTTCGCCTCCAGCAGCTGAACAGCACTTGCAGCAGCAACGGCAGCTGCTGCGCGTTCACACTGCTGCTGCTGCTGCTGCTGCTGTTCGTGCTGCTGCTGCTGCTGCTGCTGCTGCTGCTGCTTTCTACCAGGGACGGTGCATCCTCTTCAGGCTCAACAGCAGCAGCACCAGCAGCAGCAGCGTCTCCAGCTGATGCTGCTGCTGCTGCTGCTGCTGCACGCATGATACTGCATGCCTGCTTCTGCAGCAAATGCGTCAGCCGCTGCAGCGGCTGCGATGCTGCTGCAGCAGGAGCAGCAAGAGGAGAAGCACATACTGCGGGCAGCAGCGCGTATTGCTGCTGCTCCGCGCACACCTGCTGCTGCTGCTGCTGCTGCTGCTGCTGCTGCTGCATCTGCTGCTGTACTTCACTTAAAGGTCGCGGCAGCAGCAGCAGCTGCTGCTGCTGTTGCTGCTGCTGCTGCTGCTGCTGCTGCTGCTCAGGGCTCGCAGAGGCTTCACTGGATGCCCGCAGGCAGACGCTGTCGAGACACCTCAAAAACAAAACCCGAGACTCCTGCGCAGCACCAGCAGCAGCAACAGCAGCAGCAGAAACAGCAGCAGCAGCAGCAGCAGCAGCAGCAACAACA
>NW_013572854.1:16817-17137 GCF_000499745.2 Eimeria mitis | reverse complement strand
TACTGCGGGCAGCAGCGCGTATTGCTGCTGCTCCGCGCACACCTGCTGCTGCTGCTGCTGCTGCTGCTGCATGTGCTGCTGTACTTCACTTAAAGGTCGCGGCAGCAGCAGCAACAGCAGCAGCAGCAGCAGCAGGAGAAACAGCAACAGCAGCAGCAGCAACAGGAGCAGCAGCAACAGGAGCAGCAGCAGTAGCAACAGAAGCAGCAGGATGTTAGGCGGGAGAGACAGGGAGATCCAACAGCAGCGGCAGCAGCAGCAACTGCAGCAGCAGCAGCAGCAGCAGCGGCAGCAATCTCACTTCTATTGCCTGTTTTGTC
>NW_013572854.1:16419-16717 GCF_000499745.2 Eimeria mitis | reverse complement strand
TGCTGCTGCTGCTGCTGCTGCTGCTGCATCTGCTGCTGTACTTCACTTAAAGGTCGCGGCAGCAGCAGCAACAGGAGCAGCAGCAACATGAGCAGCAGCAACAGGAGCAGCAGCAGTAGCAACAGAAGCAGCAGGATGTTAAGCGGGAGAGACAGGGAGATCCAACAGCAGCGGCAGCAGCAGCAACAGCAGCAGCAGCAACTGCAGCAGCAGCAGCAGCAGCAACTGCAGCAGCAACTCCAGCAGCAGCAGCAGCAGCAGCAGCAGCAGCAATCTCACTTCTATTGCCTGTTTTGTT
>NW_013572854.1:12081-15600 GCF_000499745.2 Eimeria mitis | reverse complement strand
GCAGCAGCAGCAACAGCAACAGCAGCAGCAGCAGCAACAGCAGCAGCAGCAGCAGCAGCAGCAGCAGCACATATAATACCACAAGAGATATCTCCATAGGCTGTGTAATGTTGAGCATTCATGCAGCAGCAGCAGCAGCAGAAGCAGCAACAGCAACAGCAGCAGCAGCAGCAACAGCATCACTGTAAGCAGCTGCGGCAGCTACGGCAGCCTTGTCCAGCAGCAGCAGCAGCAGCAGCGGCGACAGCAGCAGCAGCAGCAGCAGCAGCAACATACGGATAAGCTGAAGCAAGGGGAAGAGGAAGCGTCTGGTTTCTGCCTGTAGTTCGAGTTGCTGCTGCTGGAGTTGCTGCAGTTGCTGCTGCTGCTGCTGCTGCTGCTGCTGCTGCTGCAGTTGCTGCAGCTGCTGCTGCAGCTGCTGCTGCTGATCCCCCAAGCAGCGCAGCAAGTGGCGAGACACAACAGCAGCAACATTAACACGAGCAAAGAACAGCAACGAGGAACGAAAACGAAAGTATATAGAAGCTAGCTTCTGACCTGCTGCTGCTTCTGCTGCTTCTGCTGCTGCTCTTTCTGCTGCTGCTGCTGCGTCTCCTGCTGCACCTCGGCCTACTGCTGCTACTGCTGCTGCACCGCCACCAAACAACGGAGAAGATACGTGCCTTAGAGCAGCAGCAGCAGCAGCAGTACGGTCGCCTGCTGCTGCTGCTGCTGCTGCTGGATGCAGCGGCGGTGCTGCTGCAGTCATTGCTGCAACCTGTAGAGGCAGCAGATGCGCAGCAGCAGCAGCAGCAGCAGCAGCAACCCATGAAGCCACAGCAGCAGCAGCAGCAGGAGCAGCAGCAGCAACAATAGCAGCAGAAGCAGCAAAGCACTGCAACAACAGCAGCAGCAGCGGATGAAGCCACAACAGCAGCAGCAGCAGCAGCAACAGCAGCAGCAGCTGTTTCCGCAGCACCACAACGGCACCATCAGCAGCAGCAGCAGCAACAGCAGCAGCAGCAGCAGCAGCAGCAACAGCAGCAGTGGCATACCTTAGCAGCAAAAGGGTGCAGCATCTGCGCTCGTGCTGCAGCAAGCAGCAGCAGCACAGCTCGCAGCGTTTGCTGCTGCTGCTGCCCTGCTTCGGCTATAGATCCAGACAGCAGCGGCAGCAGCACCTCAAATACAGGTATACGTGGGAATGCTGCTGCTGCTGCTGCTGCTGCTGTGCTGCTGCTGCTGCTGCTGCTGCTGAGTGCAGACAGAGGGGACGGAAGGCTTGACACCAGCTGCATAAACAGCAGCAGCAGCAGCAGCAGCAGCAGAAGCAGCAGCAGCAGCAGCAGCAACACAACGAAAGCAACATACAGCTGCGGTCACAGCTGACGAACCAACAGTAGCAGCAGCAACAACAACAGCAGCAACAGCAGCAGCAACACAACAACAGCAGCAGCAGCAGCAGCAGCAGCAACGCAGCAACAGAAGCAGCAGCAGCAGCAGCAGATTCACCACAAACCACAGACAACGTGCATAGCAGCAGCAGCAGACGGATAAGCAGCCGCAGCAGCACCAACACATACCCACAAAAACAGCAACAGCAGCAGCAACAGCAGCAGCAGCAGCAGCAGCAGCAGCAGCAGCACTCACCGCCGCCAGGTGTAGATCAACTCCTTGTGCTGCTGCCTGCAGCAGCTCCGTGGGCGTAGCAGCAGCAACTCGTTCTGCTGCTCGGCTGTATATACACTCCAGCAGCAGCAAGCTTCCTTCTAGCGACAGCGGCATCTGCCCTGCTGCTGCTGCTGCTGCTGCTGCTGCAGGAGCAGCAGCAGCAGCAACAGGAGCAGCAGCAAAGCGGATAGGCAGGGTCGAGAGCTGCTGCAGCAGCTGCAGCAATTCAACTCCATGTGCAGGTGCAGCACGCTGTTTTGTTGCTGCTGCTGCTGCTGCTGCTGTTGCTGTTGCTGCTGCTGCTGGTGACTCTGCAGCAGTTGCTGCTGCTGCTGCTGCTGTTTCGGAAGCATCTGTTGCTGCTGCACCTGCTGCTGCTGTATCTGCTGCTGCTGCTGCTGCTGCTGCTGCAACGCCAGCATCAGCAGCCCAACCAGCATCCAGGCCTACCGTCTGCAGCAGCAGCAGCAGCTGCTGCTCGTCAGCATAAGGTGCAAGGTAGCAGCATGGGTGAGCCCTTCTGCTGCTGCTGCTGCTGTTGCTGCTGCTGCTGCTGCTGCTGCTGCTGCTATCAAGCGCAAGGAAGTGGCGGCGGATAGCTCCCCAGACAGCTGCTGTGTTTGGCGTTTGCTGCTGCAGCAAAGACAGGAACGGATCTGCTGCTGTTGCTGCTGCTGCTGCTGCTGCTGCTGCTGCTGTCTGCGGCAGTTCTGTGCTCCGCTGCTGCTGCTGCTGCTGCTGCAGTTGCTGCTGTAGCTGCAGCAAGAACAGCTGCCGCGAACGGCACGAGAGCAGCAGAGCAGCAGCAGCAGCAGCAGAAAGGGAAGCAGCAGCAAACTCCAGAGGAAACGACAAATGCGGCAGCAACGGAGACACAGGCACGCTCTGCAGCAACAGCAGCAGCAGCAACAGCAGCAGCAGCAGCAGCAGCAGCAGCAACAGCAGCAGCAACAGAAGCAGCAGCAAACCATGAGCTTGAGCAGCAACGTCCACCAACAAGAAAGCAGCACAAGCAGCAACAGCAGCAGCAGCAGCAGCAGCAGCATGCTGCAGCAACAGCTTCATCAGGTACTTAGGGTTTAGGGTTTAGGGTTTAGGGTTTGGGGTTTAGGGTTTAGGGTTTCTGACGGTGAGAAAGATATCCACAGAAGCAGCAGGATGAATGCCGAGCTGCAGCAGCTGCAGCAGCCTTGCTGCAGCAGCAAACCACCAGACCAAGCCCTCCGTTCTGCTGCCTGTTGCTGCATCTGCTGCTGCTGCAGCAGCAGCTGCTGCTGCTGCTGCAGGCTTAGCAGCCTGCAGCTTTCCAGCTCCAGCACCAGCAGCAGCAGCAGCAGCAGCAGCAGCAGCAGCAGCAGGTGTATTGCTGCAGAAGCTTGCTGCTGCTGCCTTCACTGCAGCAGCAACAGCAGGAACTGCTGCAGCAGGCAGCAGCTCGTTGTAAGCCAAATCAAACAAAAGAGCAGCAGCAGATACAGGCAGCTTCAGCTGCAGCAACCTGCAGCAGCAGCAGCAGCAGCAGCAGCAGCAACGGTAGCAGCAACAGCAGCAGCAGCAGAATACAGGTGATTCAGTGCACAAGAAAAGGCAGAAAAACGCCTAGCCAGCAGCAGCAGCAGCAGCAGCAACAAACAAAGCAGCAGCAGCAGAAGCAGCAGCAGCAGCAGCAACGGTAGCTGTAGCAGCAACGGTAGCAGCAGCAGCACTACCACCACCACCCACCGAAGCAGTAGCAGCACCAGCAGCAGCAGCAGCAGCAGCAGCAGTAGCAGCAGCAGCAGCAGCAGCAGCAACTCACCAATCAATGATGGCTAGTTTGTGCTGCAGCGGCAAAGGCCCCCAGACACTCGACGGCCTCCGGAACGCTGT
>NW_013572854.1:9826-11825 GCF_000499745.2 Eimeria mitis | reverse complement strand
TTGTGCTGCAGCGGCAAAGGCCCCCAGACACTCGACGGCCTCCGGAACGCTGTTGCTGCTGCTGCTGCTGCTGCTGCTGCTGCTGCTGCGGGCGTTGCTGCAGCTGCAGCAGGAACACCAGCAGCAGCAGCAGCAGCAGCAGCAGCAGCAGGAAGGTCCGCGAGTGCTGCTGGCGGGCGGTGCTGAATGAGGTGGCTGAGAAAGAAGGGAAAACCCCTCAAACCACAAACCCTCTCCTGCACCACAAACCTTAAACCCTAAACCCTAGACCCTAAACCCCAAACCCTAAACCCTAAACCCTAAACCCTTCGATGAATACGCCGCAAAATTCCTGCAACATTTCAAGCCCCCTAAACCCTAAACCCTAAACCCTAAACCCTTAACCTTGATACCTAAACCCTAGAATTCGGCCCCTATATCCTACACCCCAAACCCTAAACCCTAAACCCTAAACCCTAAACCCTACAGGCAAGAGAGGCAACAGAACCCTGTGCACAAGCAGCCATTCTTCTGCTGAGGGTTTTGCTGCTGCTCCAGCAAAGAAACGGCTGAACTGCTGCAGCGCTGCTGCTGCTGCTGCTGCTGCTGCTGCTGCTGCAGCACGACCTCCCAATTGTCGCCCGCTGCTGCTGCTGCTGCTGCTGCTGCTGTTTGTATTATCCTCTAAACGACGCAGCGTTCGAGTTAATGCAAGCGAGAACCTGCTGCTGCTGCTGCTGCTGTTGCTGCTGCTGCTGCTGCTGCTGCTGCTGCTGCTGTTGTTGTTAAGGCGGTGGGCTTGCCGCGCAGCATTCTGCTGCTGCTGGTGTTGCTGCTGCTGCTGCAGTTGCTGCCTGTGGTGTTGCTGCTGCTGCTGCTGCTGCTGCTGTTGCTGCTGTTGCTGCTTTTGGATGTACCAGCGATGCCACGCTTGCTGCAGTTGCTGCTGCTGCAGTTGCTGCTGCTGCAGTTGCTGCTGCTGCAGTTGCTGCTGCTGCAGTTGCTGCTGCTGCTGCAGTTGTTGCTGCTGCTGCTGCTGCTGCTGCAGTTGCTGCTGCTGCTGCTGCTGTTGTCTACCGAGCCGCACAGCCGCTCCAGGATTTGTCACTGCTTTCAGAGACTGCAGCAAAACAAAACAGCAGCAGCAGCAGCAGCAGCATGCGAAGCAGCAGCAGCAGCAGCATGCGAAGCAGCAGCAGCAGCAGCAGCAGCAGCAAAAGATCAGCAGCAGCAGGCGAAGCAGCACACGAAGCAGCAGCAACAGCAGCAGCAGCAGCAGCAGCTTCAGCCTGCAGCAGCAGCTGTAGATACACCCAGTTGAGTAGCAAGCAGCAGCAACAGCAGCAATAGAAACAACTGCTGCAGCAGCAGCACAATCTGCTGCAGCAGCAAGACTCGGTGTTGCTGCAGCAACAGCATGAGCAGCAAAGGCAGCAGCAGCAGCAGCAGCTGCTGCTGCTGCTGCTGCTCATTGCCGCAGCAGCAGCTCACCTGAAAGGCTGGGGGGATTCGTCGCGTCGCCATTTGCTGCAGAGAGATGCTTGCTGCTGCTGCTGCTGCTGCTGCTGCTGCTGCTGCTGCTGCTGCTGCTGCTGTTATTGTTGTTGTTTTTGTTGTTGTTGCTGCTGCTGCTGCTGGTGCTGCTACCTCTCCAGCTACTGGTTTCGCGGCTGCTGCCGTTGCTGTTGCTGTTGATGTTGCTGCTGCTACCGCTGCAGTTGCTGCTGCTGCAGCAGCTGCTGCTGCTGCAGCTGCTGCTGCTGGGAGCTGCGGTGTTGTTGCTGCTGCAGAGATGCTCTCCTGCTGCTATCTGTGCTGCCTTCCATGCTGCTGTGTGTTCACTGAATCTGCTGCTGCTGCTGCTGCTGCTGCTGCTGTTGCTGCTGCTGCTGCTGCTGCTGCTGCAAACAGCAGCATTGTATAGAAGAGAGTTACTGCTGCAGCGCCAACAGCAGCAGCTGCTGCTGCTCCAGGAGAGGCAGAAGACAAGGCTAAAGTTGATTTGCTGCTGCTGCTGCTG
>NW_013572854.1:7285-7839 GCF_000499745.2 Eimeria mitis | reverse complement strand
GCAGCAGGAGTGTGTTATGTGTGTGTGTAGGTCTCCTATGGGGTTTGTGGATCCATCAGTTGCTGCTGCTTCCTCTCCGTCTCCCTCAGCAGCAGCAGCAGCAACAGCAACAGCAGCAGCAGCAGCAGCAGCAGCAGCAGCAGGAGATGCTGCTGCTGTTGCTGCTCCTTTTGTATTAACCTGCGGCTGCTTCAGCAGCATCGGCAAGCGGCAGCAAATGGAAGACACCAATATACAGCTGCTGCAGTTCGCACCCAATGCTGCGCTCTTCGGGGGTATGCTGCTGCTGCTGCTGCTGCTGCTGCTGCTGCTGCTCTTGATGGTGCTGCTGCTGCTGCTGCTGATGGTGCTGCTGCTGTTGCTGTTGGTGGTGCTGCTGCTGTTGGTTGTGGTGGTGGTGGTGCTGGTGCTGCTGCTGCTGGTTGTGCTGCTGTTGGTTGTGGTGCTGCTGCTGCTGTTGCTGCTGCTGCTGCTGCTGCTGCTGATGACAATGGTGGATGCTGCTGCAGTTGCTGCTGTTGCTGCTGCTGCTGCTGTTGCTGTTGTTGCTGCTT
>NW_013572854.1:6747-7185 GCF_000499745.2 Eimeria mitis | reverse complement strand
TGCTGTTGGTTGTGGTGGTGGTGGTGCTGGTGCTGCTGCTGCTGGTTGTGCTGCTGTTGGTTGTGGTGCTTCTGCTGCTGTTGCTGCTGCTGCTGCTGCTGCTGATGACGATGGTGGATGCTGCTGCAGTTGCTGCTACTGCTGCTGCTGCTGCTGTTGCTGTTGTTGCTGCTGCTATTTGGTTGTATTGTTGCTGCTATTCCAATTAAAACACTTTGCTGCTGCAGCAGCATTTTCTCTTTCTGCTGCTGCAGCTCTAATCGTTTCTGTATCCTGTCGTGCTGCTGCTGCTGCTGCTGCTGCTGCTGCTGCTGCTGCTGCTGCTGCTGCTGCTGCTGCTGCTGCTGCAGTGTTTGATGGCCACAACGGCAGCACTTTATCAGAATACTGCAAAGCGAACTTCCCCCGCGTCCTGGCGGAGCAGATGGCTGTACACTG
>NW_013572854.1:6461-6647 GCF_000499745.2 Eimeria mitis | reverse complement strand
CGTCGTGGTCATCATCGCAGCAGCAGCAGCAGCAACAGCAGCAGCAGCAGCAGCAGCGAAAGTGAGAGCAGCATTCCAGCAGCATCCACCACTGACTCCGCAGCAGCAGCAGCAGCAGCAGCACCAACACGAGCAGCAGCAGCAGCAGCAGCAGCAGCAAAAAAAGTAGAAGCAGCTCTCACTGAC
>NW_013572854.1:5358-6361 GCF_000499745.2 Eimeria mitis | reverse complement strand
CGTCGTGGTCATCATCGCAGCAGCAGCAGCAGCAACAGCAGCAGCAGCAGCAGCAGCGAAAGTGAGAGCATCATTCCAGCAGCACCCACCACTGACTCAGCAGCAGCAGCAGCAGCAGCAGCAGCACCAACACGAGCAGCAGCAGCAGCAGCAGCAGCAGCAAAAAAGGTAGAAGCAGCTCTCACTGATTCTTTTCTACAGATAGATAACGACTATATGAAGCGGTACCCGCATGCACAGGACGGCAGCACCGCGCTGCTGCTGCTGCTGCGGTGGAGCCCCCCAGCTAGAAAGAAACATAAACACAAGCAGCAGCAGCAGCAGCAGCAGCAGCAGAAGCAGCAGCAGCAAGCTGCTGCTTCCAGTAGCAGCAGCAACAGCAGCAGCAGCAGCAGCAGCAGCAGCAGCAGGGTAAACCCAGGAGAAAGTATGACTTATAGTGAATACAGGCGGCAGCTAAAGTCGAACCAGAAGCAGCAGCAGCAGCAGCAGAAACAGCAGCAGCAGCAGCAGCAGAAGGAGGCAGAAGAGGCTGCTGCAGCAGCAGCAGCAGCAGCAGCAGCAGCAGCAGCAGCAGAACACGGAACAGCTGAATTGTTTGCTGCACACGTCGGCGACAGCCGCGCCATCCTCGTTTTGAACCCCAGCAGCAGCAGCAGCAGCAGCAGCAGCAACAGCAGCAGCAGCAGCAGCAGCAGCAGCAGCAGCTATGTGCAGCTAACAGAAGACCACAAACCCACGCGGCCATCAGAAAGAGAAAGGATAGAAAAATGCGGAGGGTTTGTTATGCTCTTGGGGTGTCCCAGGCAAGCTCTAAACCCTAAACCCTAAACCCTAAAACGCTAAACCCTAAACCCTAAAACCCTAAAAAAAAAAATAAAAATATATTATTCGCAGCTTAGTGTATAGCATGCAAGCGTGTCTCTGGTTTCCCTCGATAAACCCTAAACACCCCCTTCCCCCGGAAACTCAGCTTTTAGGGTTTAGGGTTTACGAGGGTTTA
>NW_013572854.1:4972-5258 GCF_000499745.2 Eimeria mitis | reverse complement strand
GCAGCAGCAGCAGCAGCAGCAGCAGCAGCAGCTATGTGCAGCTAACAGAAGACCACAAACCCACGCGGCCGTCAGAAAGAGAAAGGATAGAAAAATGCGGAGGGTTTGTTATGCTCTTGGGGTGCCCCAGGCAAGCTCTAAACCCTAAACCCTAAACCCTAAAACCCTAAACCCTAAACCCTAAACCCTAAAACCCTAAAAAAAAAAAATAGAAATAAATTATTTGCAGCCTAGTGTATAGCATGCAAGCGTGTCTGTGGTTTCCCTCGATAAACCCTAAACACCC
>NW_013572854.1:4657-4871 GCF_000499745.2 Eimeria mitis | reverse complement strand
GGGTTTGTGGTTTATTGTGAGCATCGGAGACCGGGGTTTGTTCCTGGCAATGTCGCGGTGTATTGTGTTTCCATTTTCGTGTTTCCTATTGCTTCCTATTGCTTCCTAGGGTTTACGAGGGTTTCCTAGGGTTTACGAGGGTTTACGAGGGTTTACGAGGGTTTGTGGTTTAGGGTTAGCATCGGCGACACGGGTTTGTTTCTGGCCATGTGGA
>NW_013572854.1:4172-4440 GCF_000499745.2 Eimeria mitis | reverse complement strand
ACACGGGTTTGTTTCTGGCTATGTCGCGGTGTATTGTGTTTACACTTCCTATTGTTTCCTATTGTTTCCTAGGGTTTCCTAGGGTTTGCGAGTGTTTACGAGGGTTTAAGGTTTAGGGTTTACGAGGGTTTACGAGGGTTTGTGGTTTAGGGTTAGCATCGGCGACACGGGTTTGTTTCTGGCTATGTCGCGGTGTATTGTGTTTACACTTCCTATTGTTTCCTATTGTTTCCTGTTGTTTCCTAGGGTTTACGAGGGTTTAGGGTTT
>NW_013572854.1:3531-3739 GCF_000499745.2 Eimeria mitis | reverse complement strand
ACACACAGGTTTGTTTTTTTATTTTATTTTATTTTATTTTTTTTTATTTTTTTTTTGTTCCCGCGCAGGCGGAAATAACACACAGGTTTGTTTCTTTTTATTTTATTTATTTATTTATTTTTTATATATATACATATATATACATAAATATACATATATATATATATAATAAATAGTAATAAAAATAAAGTAAACAAATAAATAAACA
>NW_013572854.1:2837-3431 GCF_000499745.2 Eimeria mitis | reverse complement strand
TTTTTTTTTTTTTTTTTTTTTTTTTTTTTTTTTTTTTTCTTTTTTTTTTTGTTTTTTTTTTGTTCCCGCGAAGGCTGAAATCACTCACAGGTTTGTCTCTTTTTATTTTATTTATTTATTTTTATTACTAACAAACAAGAAAACAAACAAACAAACAAACAAAAGAACAAACAAACAAATAAAAAAATAAAAACATAAAAATAAAAGTAAATGTTTGTGTATGCAGGGCGTTGCTGCCTGGCGTTGATTGTTTGCTGGTGCTGGCGAGCGATGGTTTATGGGATGTCTTTGAGAACCACCAGGTTGCTGCGTTGCTGCAGCAGCAGTTTGCTGCTTGCTGCAGCAGCAGCAGCAGCAGCAGCAGCAGCAGCAGCAGCAGCAGCAGCAGCAGCAGCAGGAGAGAGAAACACAGGAGAGATGGATGGTATTCTAGCGGGGAAAATACTGATGATGAGGGTTTAGAGGATTCTACACAAACACAAAACCCTGATGATCCTGCTTCTTTATGTAAATGGTGAGGGTTTAGGGTTTAGGGTTTAGGGTTTGGTGGATATTATAGAGACAGGCATCGTATACGCACCATTTATTTTAGGG
>NW_013572854.1:0-2139 GCF_000499745.2 Eimeria mitis | reverse complement strand
TGCTGCTGCTGCTGCTGCTGCTGCTGCTGCTGCTGCAGCAGAAGGGGATTAAGGCACAGCAGCAACTGCTGCAGCAGCAGGTGCTGCTGCTGCAGCTGCTGCAGCAGCAAATGCTGCAGCAGCAACAAATGTATCTTTGTTTTGTTTTGTTACTTCTCCCGAAACACTTGTGCTGTTGAAGTGAGGCGGGTTTAGCGTCGATCTTTAGGGTTTAGGGTTTAGGGTTTAGGGTTTAGGGTTTAGGGTTTAGGGTTTTTAGGGGTATCCTAGAGGTTTGGGCTTAGGATTAAAGCGGAATGAGGTGTATGAGGGTTTAGAATTTAGGGTTTAGGGTTTAGGGTTTAGGGTTTCAGGCTGCTGCGGCAGCAACAGCTAAACCCTACGGTGGAGGTGACCCTACGCTCACGGCGAGGGTTTAGGGTTTAGGGTTTAGGGTTTAGAGTTTAGGGTTTAGGGTTAGTGTTTCGGTGAGGGTTTAGTGTTCAAGAGTAGATATAAGAGTTTATAAATAAAAGGGTTTAGGGTTTACCTTCTAGGGTTTAGGGTTTAGGGTTTAGGGTTTAGGGTTTGAGTGATCGTAGGGGGTAGGGGGCTGGGACTCGTGGTGGGCGGGCCTGTAAGGGTTTAGGGTTTAGGGTTTAGGGTTTAGGGTTTAGGGTTTAGGAATATATTTATTTGGATAATTTTTGTGTAATTTGTTTCGCTAGAACCCGAAGGACACAAACCCTAAACCCTAAACCCTAAACCCTAAACCCTAAACCCTCATATTTCAGATCCCGCGAGCGATGGGCTCCAGCTAAACCCTAAACCCTAAACCCTAAACCCTAAACCCTAGGGCTTGAGCAAAGCGCTGACTTTCTGCTGTTTTGGCAGTCCGTGGGGTTTTATCTGTTCGTTATGTTGGGGGTGAGAAGGGTTTACGTTTAAGGGTTTAGGGTTTAGGGTTTAGGGTTTAGGGTTTAGGGTTTAGGGTTTAGGGTTTGAGTGATCGCCTTCGGTTTTTCGTTTCTGCTGCAATGCTGCCGTGTCACTCCGCCGGCTGTCCCTCTGCCTCAAGCCCATCAGCAGCAGCAGCAGCAGCAGCAGCAGCAGCAGCAGCAGCTCCCGTGCACGTAGTCAGATACCACCATCCTGCAGCAAGAAGAGAGAGGGGCATCCGCCGTTTGTTTAGCCACAGCAGCAAAAGCTGCTGCTCTCAGCCGCTGCTGCTGCAGCAGCAGCAGCACGTACTTCTCTCACCGACACCAGATCCAGCAGCAGCAGCAGCAGCAGCAGCAGCAGCAGGAGCAGCAGCAGCAGCACCAACCCCCAGCACATCGTTCTATGGGGAGGAGCCGCAGTATGCTGGTGAAGGCAACGCTGATGCAGCAGCAGCAGCAGCAGCAGCAGCAGCNGCAGCAGCAGCAGCAGCAGCAGCAGCAGCGAGGCATCAGCACCACTCTGCTTGTGCAGCAGCACGTTCCCCCTTAGCCCGGCATCAGCAGCAGCAGCAGCAGCAGCAGCAGCAGCAGCAGCAGAGTCCTTTCCGCTGCAGCAGCGGATCTCCATTGAGGCAGCTACCCCGTCTAGGGGAAGCACCAGCAGCAGCAGATCCGTCAGCAGCAGCAGCAGCAGCAGAGGCTGCAGCAGGAGCAGCAGCAGCAGCAGCAGCAGCAGGAAACTGCGGCCTAGCAGCAGATAGAGAGCTGCTGCATAGTCTCGTTGCTTCGCTGCAGCAGCTGTCTCAGCAGCTGCAGCAGACAGCAGCAGCACAACACAGAGGAGCAGCAGAACCACCCTGCTGCTGCACCTGTCCTCCCCCGCAGCAGCACCTGCTGCAGCAGCAGCAGCAGCAGCAGCAGCAGGGTCCCGTGGGGCCCCACACAGACCTGAGGCTGTACTGCTCTGCTGTTCCCCCCCTCCCCATCAACGACCCGCTGCCGCAGCCTCGTGCTGCAGCACGAAGCAGCAAGCAGCAGCCGCTGCTGCTGCCGCTGCAGCAGCAGCAGCAGCAGCAGCAGCAGCAGCAATGGCAGCTTGATAGGCAGCAACGAAGCCCTGCTAGCAGCAGACGGTTTGTGTCTCCACCCTACGCCAACTCGCCAGCAGCAGCACCAGAAAGATATACTGCTGCTGCTGCTGCTTCTCCTGCTGCAGCTG
>NW_013572853.1:3420-4511 GCF_000499745.2 Eimeria mitis | reverse complement strand
GGGTGTCAGGTTTATTTGGTATGAGAACAAACACCTGCAGAGAGAGCAACAGGGTACGCTGGCGTCTGCGGCAGTAAATTTGATGTATTACAGGGGGTGAGCAGCGTGATCTGCTGCGGCCTCTCTCTACGTACTGTTGACTAAGTTGCTTATTCATTTTAAAGGGGCCCATTGGCCCGGTTAACCATGAATTTTGCAGAGAGCAAAGAGTGGGGCAGTAGACGTGTTGGTTCACAGAAGCTGCGTATTGCTTTTGCTGTTGCCTGTCTCTACGCACCTCTGGTTTACGCTGTTTTCGTATGTTTGGTTAGCACTGCGCACGTTGAATATAGGAGAGGATATATGCAGAGACCAACAAAGAGGAAATCTTCACAGAGAGAGAGAGATACAAGAGCTTTTACTGTGTATGGTGTATAGCAGTAGATGCGGTGTTTCACAGGAGGTGAGCTGCATGTCCTGCTACAACCTGTGCGTGCATATCGGTGATTTCAGATAGTTTGCATTCTTATGCGGAAGCGGGTATTGTACTTTTCGTGTAGAGGGACGGACATTTGGGGTTAGCGACAAGATGCGCTCACGTCTGGTGGGTGGCGGTAAATGTAGTGCACCACACTGCATGCGGCGCACCGCATCAGATGCGCAGCGTGCTGTGTTGGGGCCTGTATGCACATACGCCTTTGTGTGAGGCGTCTGCTTATTTTGGAGCATCGCGACTCCTTGTACTTCTCGACTGTGGAGACTGACATTTGCAGAGAGAGCAACAAGGGGTTTCATGGTGTACTGCGCGGCAGTAGATATGTTGACTCACAGAAGGTGCGTACGGTCTTCTGCTGTGGCCCGCCTCTACTCACCTGTGTTTTAAGCTGTTTTCGTGTGTTCGAACATAGGCCGGCATTGGACACGTTGAGTAAATGAAGGAAGATTTGCAGAGGGCAACCGGAATTTCACGGCGTCTGGTATGTAGGAGTTGAAGCACTGCTTCATAGGAGTACAATTGCTTGCTCGGCTTGTGTGTACACACCGGTGGATTCAGATACATTCGCATTCTGGAGGAAAAACGGGTATTGGGCTCGTTACGTATGACGGCAGAG
>NW_013572853.1:1080-3371 GCF_000499745.2 Eimeria mitis | reverse complement strand
AAAAGCGGTGTATCACAGGAGGTGAGTAGCGTGGTGTGTTGGGGCCTCTATATACATATGTCCTGCGTGATAAATTCCTTAACTTCGAATCGGAGAGAGTCAAGGACCCTGTTCAGCATGGAAATGGCATTTCGCGAATAGAGCAACAAACTGCATTCATGGCGCATGATATGCGGCAATAGATGTCGTTTCACAGAAGATGCGCACGGTCTCTGCTGGTAACCCTCTCTACTCATCTGCGGTTTGAGCTATTTTCGTGTGTTGAAGCGTAGATCAGGATTGATCTACGCTTCAACTGTTAAGGTTAGTTGCGCTCAGGGGCAAACGAAGTGCGTACAAAGTATAGGACGTGTAGCAGTAGATATGGTGATTCACAGAAGGTGCGTATTGTGGCCTGTTGTGGGCTCTCTGCGTAGAACTCTGGTGCGAGCTGTCTTCTTACACCACCCAATATGCCAGCATTGGAGCTATTGAGTAGATAAGTAGATATGTGCAGAGGGAGGAACAAGATGTTTCACGGCTCATGGTTTTGTAGCACTGCATGCGGCGTTTCGCAGGAGGTGAGTCGTGCTCTGCTGCGGCCTGTGCGTACGAACCGGTGGATTCAAAAACGTTCGCATTCTGGAAGAGAGGAAGAGAAGCTGGTATTGGACTAGTTGAGTATCGGGACCGGGCATGTGGAGAGACTGACAAGGCTCGTGAACGTTCTCTGGCGTGTGGCAGCAACTGCGGTATTACAGGAGGTGGGTAGCGTGGTGTGCTAAGTCGTCACCGTCAATAGGTCTTATGCGAGGATTTTAGGGCCTGTGTAAACACGCCCTATGATTTCAGAGACGTTCGCTTTCTGGAGGAGAAATTGGTGCTGGACTCGTTGAGTATGGGGACCGGACATCTGGAAGCAGAGCAACGAGGCGCCTGAAAGTTCTCCGATGTGTGGCAATAAATGCGGTATTACAGGACGTGAGTAGTGTAGTGCGTTTGGGTATTTCTGTACATAGGTATTGTGCGAGGTGTTTATTTATTCTGAAGTTTAGGGAGGCATTGATGTCATTCAGCAAGGAAACTGTATTATGCAGAGAGGGCAACACGGGCTTGCACGGTATATGGGGTGGGGCAGTCGATGCGTCGACTCAAAGACAGTGCTTGCGGGTCTCTGGGACAACGTTCTGCATTGGATCCATTGGGTATAGGAATGTATATTTGCAGACAGACCAAGAATTGTTTTCACGGCCTGTCTCTACACAACTATGATTAAAACTTCTTTCACATTTAGGAATATAGGGCAGCATCGGATCCGTTGAGTATGGTGGTGGATATTTGCAGGCATAGCAAAAAGAGCTTTTACGGTGTATGGCGTGTGGCGGTAGACATGGTGTCTCACACGAACGTTGTGCGCTCTGTGGCGGCTTGCGTGGACACACCGGTGGTCTCAGCTAGTTTGCTTTCTGGAGTAGAAGGGGGTGCTGGTTCCGTGGAGTGTGGTAGTGCTTGCTTAGAGGAAGAGCGACATAGTGCGTTCATGAGGTATGGTACACGGCAGTGGATGTCGTTTCACAGGTGCGCACGGTGTCCGCTGGTACCTGTCTCTACACACCTGCGACTTGAGCTATTTTCGTGTGTTGAAGCATGTATCAGCATTGAACCTGTTATGTCTAAGAACAAGTTGTGCTCGGGCAAACGAAGTGCATACACAGTGTATGGCGTGTAGCAGTAGATATGGTGATTCACAGGAGGTGCGTATGGTGGCCTGTTGTTGGCTGTTGGCGCAGAACTCTGGTGCGAGCTGTTTTCGCAGATCAAAGAATATCCCAGAATTGGAGCTGTTGAGTAAATAAGTAGATATTTGCAGACAGAGAAACAAGGAGTTTCACGGCTCGTGGTTTTGTAGCACTGCATGCGGCGTTTCGCAGAAGGTGAGTCGCGCTCTGCTGTGGTCTGCGCGTACGAACCGGTGGATTAAAAAACGGTCGCATTCAGGAAGAGAGGAAGAGAAGCTGGTATTGGACTAGTTGAGTATTTGGACCGGGTATGTGGAGAGACTGACAAGGCTCGTGAACGAGAGGAAGAGAAGCTGGTATTGGACTAGTTGAGTATGGGGACCGGGCATGTGGCGTGTGGCAGCAAATGTGGTATTACAGGTGGGTAGCGTGGTGTGCTAAGTCCTCACCGTCAGTAGGTCTTATATGAGTCTTTTAGAGCCTGGGCAATTATGCCCTATGTCTTCAGAAACGTTCGCATTCTGGACGGGCCAGCCATCTTGCGGCAGGTTGTCCTTCGCACCCCTTCACAAG
>NW_013572853.1:0-934 GCF_000499745.2 Eimeria mitis | reverse complement strand
CTAGGGAACATGCAGGTGTGAGCACTGCGGGAACTAGTTGTCTGTGGGTACTCCTCACCATGAGCTTTGTGGCTTGCGATCGCTCGTTGCCTTGGCGAGAGCATGTGCACATCATTAGCTGCGAGAGTTGCGACTGCCCCGGTCATGTATAGCGGCAGCTGGTCCGCGGAGAACAAGACTAGCGAAAAACAAGCAGCCGCTAATGGCTCGACCAGCACGAATTGTGTAACTCCGCATCGCTCATGCACAGAAGAACGCGGAGCCAGTACCTCATTGTATATATATTGGGCAACAAAAAAGAAATCGTGTCACTGATATTCTTTGCAGCTAGCCATATCGTGGCACGGTGTTCGTAGCACCACTCCAGACACAAAAGGCAAACACCATACGCCAACCTTTCCTCCACGTGCTTGACATTTCTGTTTTGTCTTCAAACGCTTCAAACATTCTTGCTGGCCTTCCAAGAAGGTGCGTGTGGACAAGCACGCCCTGGTAAGCCAGATGCATCTTTTTGTTTTTGGCACCATGCTAATTATGGGCTAGATTTGCTGACCCTGGCTGGCATCAGCTCCACCCGCCGATAGGACTATACACAATCAGTGGCGGCCTGCCACTGAATCTGCATGTGTGACCGTCGAGGGGTTCTGCAATTAGTATGAGTGCATCTGCATCCACGATGTGGCGAAGCCTTCCGTGGCTTTATGCTCGCGCGCTGTTTTGGCCAGACAGTATGCAGATCACGAGGTGACGGCGTTGGCAGCTTGAACAGTTTGTAGAAAACCCATAATACCATCGGCAAATTCAGCTTCTAGTCACGGTTATTGGTACTGCTACATTTCAGACAGTATGAGAGCAGCCATGGGCGTAGATGTAACTGCGTGCAGACTTGCCGAGTTGCAGTGTGAGGAGAAGTAGAAGTGCCTTCTACTTCAGC
>NW_013572852.1:3200-3468 GCF_000499745.2 Eimeria mitis | reverse complement strand
TTTTTTTTTTTTTTTTTTTTTTTTTTTTTTTTTTTCTTTTGTCTTTGTTCCCCACCAAATAAGTTAATTTGTTTATTTATTTATTTATTTATGTATTTATTTTATTTATTTATTTTATTTATTTATTTATTTATTTATTTTTATTTTTTTGTGTATTTCTTTATTTTGTTTATTTATTACGAGACAACCACGAGCGCGGATTTATACCCTTTGTCTATTTCTTTTTCTTTTTTCTTTTTTTTCTTTTTTTTCTTTTTTTTAAATAAAC
>NW_013572851.1:3506-4784 GCF_000499745.2 Eimeria mitis | reverse complement strand
GAGCATCAAGCGGCTACGTTTTAAAACCGAAAATATTAAGAGACGCAAATAAATTATTTAATGCTATTACAGAAGAACCAACAGAAGCAGAGGCCTATCATGTCACCATCAAGGTCTAAATAAATAAATAAATAAATAAATAAATAAATAAATAAATAAATAATGTTGTTGTTTTTGTTTTTGTTTTTTGTTTTTTTTTTGTTTCGTTTTTTTATCTGTTTTTTTGCGTTTTTTGCTATTTAATGCTATTACAGAAAAACCAACAGAGGCAGAGGCATATCACATCATCATCAAGGTCTCTATTTATTTATTTATTTATTTATTTATTTATTTATTTTAATAAATAAATAAATAAATAAATGTTTTTGTTTTTTGTTTTTGTTTTTTTTTGTTTTTTGTTTTTTTCTTGTTTCGTTTTTTTATCTGTTTTTTTGCTTTTTTTGTTATTTAATTGTATTACAGAAGAACCAACAGAGGCAGAGGCATATCACACTACCATCAAGGTCTATTTATATAAATAAATAAATAAATAAATAAATAAATAAATAAATAAATAAATAAGTAAATCAATAAATAAATAATGTTGTTGTTTTTGTTTTTGTTTTTTGTTTTTTTCTTGTTTCGTTTTTTTATCTGTTTTTTTGCGTTTTTTGTTTAATTATATTACAGGAGAACCAACAGAAGTTGTTTATTGTTTATTTGTTTATTTATTTAATTTATATATATATTTTATTTATTTTATTTATTATATTTATTTTATTTATTTTATTTTTTTTTTTTATACATATATTTGTAGGCGACATAAACCCATAACTACAATATAAACGATAAAAGCCCAGAAAAAGAAAAAAATAAAAAACTAAAAAACTAAAAAAAATAAAAAATAAAAATAATTTATTTATTTTATTTATATTTAGGTTTTATCTGCTTTTTATTTCGGTGGAGATATAAAAGAAAACAACAAAATAAGATATTCGGCGTTGAGAAAAATTACAAAAAAAAAAACAAACGCAAACCCATTCGTTGTTGTCTCTGTACACGGAACCAGAAGTAAGATATTTATTTATTTATTTTTTATTTTTTTTTATTTTTATTTATTTATTTATTTATTTGTTTATGTTTGTTTATTTATTTATTTGTTTATATATTAGAGAAAAAACAAACGCAAACCCCTTCGTTGTTGTCTCTGTACACGGAACCAGAAGTAAGATATTTATTTATTTTTTTATTTATTTTTATTTATTTTTATTTATTTTTATTTATTTATTTATTTGCTTG
>NW_013572851.1:2809-3406 GCF_000499745.2 Eimeria mitis | reverse complement strand
AACAAACGCAAACCCATTCGTTGTTGTCTCTGTACACGGAACCAGAAGTAAGATATTTATTTATTTATTTATTATTTTTTTTTATTTTTATTTATTTATTTATTTATTTGTTTATATTTGTTTATTTATTTATTTGTTTATATATTAGAGAAAAAACAAACGCAAACCCCTTCGTTGTTGTCTATGTACACGGAACCAGAAGTAAGATATTTATTTATATTTATTTATTTTTTATTTGTTTTTATTTATTTATTTTTATTTATTTATATTTATTTATTTATTTATTTATTTATTTGTCTATTTATGTTTATTTATTTATTTATTTATATACACAGTCACAAACCCCCTCGTTATTGTCTCTGTGCACGGCACCAGAAGTAAGATGCATGCAGTTATATATTTATTTATTTATTTATTTGTATTTATTTATTTATTTATATTTATTTATTTACGTATATATATATATATATATATATATATAAGGAGAATATGTATATAGAATGAATATAATTATATTTATATAAATAATATGATAATACATCTACGGCATAAAAAGTAAAATTAATAAAACAATAAAATAATTTTAATTAACATTAT
>NW_013572851.1:1240-2492 GCF_000499745.2 Eimeria mitis | reverse complement strand
TATATATATATATATATATATATATATATATATATATATATATATATATATATATATATATAAACATAAATATACATATAAATATAAACAGAAATATACATATAAACATAAACATAAATATAAATATAAACATATATATATATTTGGGGTGTACATGCAGGTGGTGCGACGACGAAGCAACATTTGAGTTTATGGTGTCTACGCCTTCTTTAGCTTTACTTCTTTTTAGGGTTTTTGTTGCTGACGTTCGGCCCTTTCTTCTCTGTTTCTCTTGCATGCCCCTTGATGCAATACGACCAGGGTGAGGGTTTAGGGTTTAGAAAGGGTTTAGGGTTTGGTGAGGGGTTAGGGTTTGGTGAGGGTTTAGGGTTTGGTGAGGGTTTAGGGTTTGGAGAGGGTTTAGGGTTTACAAGGGTTTATAAGGGTTTAGCAAGGGGTTAGGGTTTGGCGAGGGTTTAGGATTTGGAGAGGGTTTAGGGTTTGGAGAGGGTTTATAAGGGTTTAGGGTTTGTCAAGGGTTTAGGGTTTACAAGGGTTTGTAAGGGTTTAGGGTTTATGAGGGGTTAGGGTTTAGGGGGTGGGGTGAGGAGGGGGGGGACTCTTAAGGGCTTAGGGTTTAGGGTTTAGGGTTTAGGGTTTTCTGTTTGTTTGGATATATTGAGGGTTTAGGGTTTAGTGGGTTAGAGGGTTTAGTATGGTTAAGTGTTTTTAAGGGTTTAGGGTTTAGGGTTTAATATTTTAATATTTTTGAGGGTTTAAGTTTCAGTGTTTATGCTTCAATATTTTAGGATTCCCAAGGGTTTAGGGTTTAGGGTTTAGGGTTTAGGGTTTAGGGTTTAGGGTTTAGGGTTTGGGGTTTTCAGGCTGCGGTGGGTGCCCGTGTACGACAGCCTCTTCCGCCCCATTCGTCTCTCCGGTATTTTAGTTTTCACCAGAATCATCAAAGTACCACAACCAGGTACGAGGGTTTAGGGTTTAGGGTTTAGGGTTTAGGGTTTGGGGTTTAGGGTTTAGGGTTTAGGGTTTTTAAGAGGGTTTGGGGTTTAGGGTTTAGGGTTTTTTAGAGGGTTTAGGGTTAGGGTTTAGGTCTTCACCAGAATCATCAAAGTACCACAACCAGGTACGAGGGTTTAGGGTTTAGGGTTTAGGGTTTAGGGTTTAGGGTTTAGGGTTTAGGGTTTTTAAGAGGGTTTAGGGTTTAGGGTTTGTAGGAGGGGTTAGGGTTAGGGTTTAGGCCTTCACCAGAATCATT
>NW_013572851.1:835-972 GCF_000499745.2 Eimeria mitis | reverse complement strand
GCTGCTGCTGCAGCAACAGCAGCAGCAGCAGACGCGGCAGCAAAAGCAGCAGCAGGCGGTGGTGGTGGTGATGGTGCTGCTGCTGCTGTTTAGTATTTCATTTGTCTGTTTATTATTTCTGGTGTATGTACACTGCT
>NW_013572851.1:398-574 GCF_000499745.2 Eimeria mitis | reverse complement strand
TGTCTGTTTATTATTTCTGGTGTATGTACACTGCTGCAGCAGCCCGCTGTTGCTGCTGCTGCTGCTGCTGCTGTTGCTTCTGCTGTTGCTGCTACTGCTGCTGCTGCAGTTGCAGTGTACAGTCTGGGGTGTACATACACCGCAACAACCCCACAACTCCACGGCAGCAGCAGCAG
>NW_013572850.1:3054-3378 GCF_000499745.2 Eimeria mitis | reverse complement strand
GCAGCAGCAACAGCAGCAGCAACAGCAACAGCAGCAGCAACAGCAGCAGCAGCAGCAACAGCAGCAGCAGTAACAAGAGCAGCAGCAACGGCAGCAGCAACAGCAGCAGCAACAGCAACAGCAGCAGCAACAGCAGGAGCAGCAGCAGAAGCAGCAGCAGAAGCACAGAAGAGAAACAAAAAAACCAAAATTAATATATTACATTAAATATGTCTCCTTTATCTTTATATAATTATATTTTTTCTATTTGTCTCTTTCTCTATCTGTCTCCTTTTTGTCTCCTTTTTGTCTCCTTTTTTCTCTCTGTCTCTCTCTGTCTCTCTC
>NW_013572850.1:2439-2954 GCF_000499745.2 Eimeria mitis | reverse complement strand
CAGCAGCAGCGGTGCTTCTGCTGCTGCCTCCTGCAGCCGCTCCTTCGCTTTCTATACACCAGCAGCAGCAGCAGCAACAGCAGCAGCAGCAACAGCAGCAGCAGCAACAGCAGCAACAGCAACAGCAGCAACACCAGCAGCAACAGCAACAGCAGTAGCAATAGCAGCAGCAACAGCAGCAGCAGCAACAGCAAAAGCAACAGCAGCAGCAACAGCAGCAGCAACAGCAGCAGCAACAGCAGCAGCAGCAGCAACAGCAGCAGCAGAAGCACAGAAGACAAACAAAAAAATAAAAATTAATATATTACATTAAATATGTCTCCTTTATCTTTATATAATTATATTTTTTCTATTTGTCTCTTTCTGTCTCTATCTGTCTCCTTTTTGTCTCCTTTTTGTCTCCTTTTGTCTCTCTGTCTCTCTCTATCTCTCTCTGTCTCTCTTTCTGTCTCTCTCTGTCTCTATTTGTCTTTCTATCTGTCTCCTTTTGTTTCTTTTCTGTCTCCTTTTGTCTC
>NW_013572850.1:2122-2315 GCF_000499745.2 Eimeria mitis | reverse complement strand
AGCAGCAGCAGCAGCAGCAGCAGCAGCAGCAGCAGCAGCAGCAGCACAGCAGCAGCAGCAGCAGCAGCAGTAGTAGCAGTAGCAGTAGGAGGAGCAGGAGCAGCAGCAGCAACAGCAGCAGTAGCAGCAGCAGCAGCAGCAGTAGCAGCAGCAAAGGCAGCAGCAAAGGCAGCAGCAGGAGCAGGAGCAGCAA
>NW_013572850.1:1562-2022 GCF_000499745.2 Eimeria mitis | reverse complement strand
TGCAGCAATCTCAGCAACGCTGCAGCAGCAGCAGCAGCAGCAGCAGCAGCAGCAGCAGCAGCAGCAGCAGTAGTAGTAGCAGTAGCATCAGCAGTAGTAGCAGTAGCAGCAACAGCAACAGCAGCAGCAGCGGCAGCAGCAGCTACGGCAGCAGCAGGAGCAGGAGCAGCAAAAGCAGCAGCAGCAGCAGGAGCAACAGCAGCAGTAGCAGTAGCAGCAGCAGCAGCAGCAGCAGCAGCAGCAGCAGCAGCAGCAGCAGGAGCAACAGCAGCAGTAGCAGTAGCAGCAGCAGCAACAGCAATATGTATGTATGCATAAAGAGAGATAGAGAAAGAAGGAGACAGAAAGAAAGAGACAAAAGGAGACAGAAAGAAAGGGATAGATACAACCAGAGACAAAGAAAAAAACAGATAAAGACACAAATAAATTAAATAGAAAAAGAGTAAAGACAAGCAGCAGC
>NW_013572850.1:1166-1462 GCF_000499745.2 Eimeria mitis | reverse complement strand
GCAATATGTATGTATGCATAAAGAGAGATAGAGAAAGAAGGAGACAGAAAGAAAGAGACAAAAGGAGACACAAAGAAAGGGATAGATACAACCAGAGACAAAGAAAAAAACAGATAAAGACACAAAGAAATTAAATAAAAAAAGAGTAAAGACAAGCAGCAGCAGCAGCAGCAGCAGCAGCAGCATCTCATACCCTAAGTGCTGCAGCTGCCGCAGCAGCAACGAGTGAAGGAGACAGTCTGCTGCTTCTCCAGGCTGCAGCAGCAAAAGACAGAGACAAACGGAGACACTTTCAT
>NW_013572850.1:0-1116 GCF_000499745.2 Eimeria mitis | reverse complement strand
GCAGCAGCAAAAGACAGAGACAAACGGAGACACTTTCATCAGCAGCAACACCAGCAGCAGCAGCAGCAGCAGCAGAAGCAGCAGCAGCAGCTGCTGCAGCAGCAAAAGACAGAGACAAACGGAGACACTTTCATCAGCAGCAACGCCAGCAGCAGCAGCAGCAGCAGCAGCAGCAGCAGCAGAAACAGCAGAAGCAGCAGCAGCAGCAGCTGCTGCTGCAGCAGCAAAGGACAGACAAACGGAAACACTTTCATCAGCAGCAACACCAGCAGCAGCAGCAGCAGCAGCAGCAAGAGTAGCAACAGCGGCAGGGGCAGCAGCAGCAGCAGGAACAGCAGCAGCAGCCGGAGTAGCAACGGCAGCAGCAGCAGCAGCAGCAGCAGCAATTTATATATTTCTTACACAGAAGCCTAGATGCGCAAATGCCTCCAGCAGCAGCAGCGTCTGCTGAGGAGACAGCAGCACAGCCTGCACCATAAACACACACACTCTCCTGCTGCTGCTGCTGCTGCTTCTGCTGCTGCTGCTGCTACTGTCGCTGCTGCTGCTGCTGCTGTTGCTGTCGTTGTTGCTGCTACTGCTGTTGTTGTTGTTGCTGCTGCTGCTGTAGAAGGGTCCCCTGCTGTTATAAATATATCTCCTGCTGCTGCAGCTGCTGCAGCTGCTGCAGCTGCTGCAGCTGCTGCAGCTGCTGCTATCGATCTGTCTCCTGCTGCTGCACATGTGTCTCCTTATGCTGTCTCCTTCTCCGCCCCACAAACCTCTCCCCTTCCTCTTTGCCTTCCGGGGCCCCCTAGGGGGCCCCCCGGGGCCCCCCTTGGGGGCCCCGCAGGGGCCCCTGAAAGGGCTCTCAGGGGGCCCCCAAAGGCAAGGAGAGAAGGGCGGGGGTTGGGGGTACTAAAGGCCCCCTTTGGGGGCCCCTTGGGGGCCCCTTGCAGGGCCCCTTGGGGGGCCCCTTAGGGGCCCCTTGGGGGGCCCTTGGGGGCCCCCTTGGGGGGCCCTTGGGGGCCCCCTTGGGGGCCCCTAGGGGGTAAGTGTGGGTACTACTTACATCTCTGCTTAGCCGTTGTGCTGCTTGTAAGAAGAGAGCTGCAGCGAGAGGCTTTGTGTCTGCCA
>NW_013572849.1:4244-4788 GCF_000499745.2 Eimeria mitis | reverse complement strand
GACGGTAAGCTAGCACTGCAGCAGCAGAACTCTCATCTAGCTCTGCTGCTCTCTCTATATCTGGATTGGGGGGATACAGAGGAGGCGCAGAGGTCACGGGACCTGCATACAGAAGCAGAGACAGAAACAGAGAGAAATAAAATTAAGAAAAAGACAGAATAGAAGCAAACAAAGAACAGAACAGACGCATGCATGCATGCATGCATGCAGCATGAGCTGAGACTCCTGCTGCTGCTGCAGGGGAGAGGACGGGGTTGCGGCTGCCTCTCGTGCAGCAGCAGCTTCACTGAGCGACAGCTCCGAGGCAGAAGGAGCAGAAGAAGGAGATGAAGGCCGTCAGCAGTGTAAGCAGAAAAAAAACAAATAAAAAATACTACCATCAGGCGAGAGATATGCTGGTAAGAGAAGCCAGAAGAACACCACAAGCACTTGTGTTCAGAAACAGCTTTCTGCTGCTGCTGCAGCAGCAGCAGCAGCAGCAGCAGCAGCAGCAGCAGCAGCAGCAGGTCCGTATCGGCTTACCGTGGCGCTCGACCCCCTCCCT
>NW_013572849.1:3208-4081 GCF_000499745.2 Eimeria mitis | reverse complement strand
AGCGATGCTGCAATCAACCCAGGCAGGGGGGCGTTCATTCGGTTGTCAGCCATTGGCTTAGATCTTTTTTTATGGAATATAAATGTATTAATTAATTAAATAATTTATTAAATTATTTATTTGTGAAAGAAAAACGAAAAATTTACGAATGGTCTGCACGAGCGGGGGCCCCAGCAGCTGAAAGGCGCTGCCAGTCGAAGCCAATGCATGCGGGGCGTTGAGGGGTCAAGAGCGAAACTTATTTGAAATATTTGGCGATGAGAAGAAAAAAAAAATAAAACTTTATTGAAAAGTGCAGGAATTTGTGAAGTTTCTTCTTTTTTTCTCTCGTTTATACGCACACCACCGAGGACGCCCAGTCGATTGCTGCGGCGCGTGATGGTGGTTGCTGATGAGCTGTCTGTACACCTGAAATAGAATTTGTTTCAGACCATGATTTGAGAGAAAGTTTTCTTCATATTTATTCAAAAGGACTCATACACGGGCGCCTCTCTAACCATGAAGCCCGCAGGGGTCCTCCCTGCTGGCGGCCGCAGCCTGGGGCCGCTGCAGGAGCTAAGAAAGACGAAGAAGGGAAACAAAGAGAGAAAAACAGCAACTGAAGAAAACAACAAAAACACTCAGCGAGACAGAGTCAAAGAGTATATGGAGCAAAAATTCTATGAACAGTTTCAGCCCAAGAGAGACGTCAACGCGCGCATACGCAGAAGAGCACTAGACAAAGATACCCTCAGGCGATCGCAGGGAAATTCTAAGAAACTAATTTCTAAAGCAGCAGCAGCAGCAGCAGCTGCAGCAGCAGCAGCAGCAGCAGCAGCAGCAGCAGCAGGAGCAGCAGGTGGTGGATGGGCTCCTAAGGTTCAACAGGCTACA
>NW_013572849.1:1437-3108 GCF_000499745.2 Eimeria mitis | reverse complement strand
TTTATGGAATATAAATGTATTAATTAATTAAATAATTTATTAAATTATTTATTTGTGAAAGAAAAACGAAGAATTTACGGATGGTCTGCACGAGCGGGGGCCCCAGCAGCTGAAAGGCACTGCCAGTCGAAGCCAATGCATGCGGGGCGTTGGGGGGTCAAGAGCGAAACTTATTTGAAATATTTGGCGATGAGATAAAAAAAAAGATAAAACTTTATTGAAAAGTGCAGGAATTTGTGAAGTTTCTTCTTTTTTTCCCTCCTTTATACGCACACCACCGAGGACGCCCAGTCGATTGCTGCGGCGCGTTGCGGTGGTTGCTGATGAGCTGTCTGTACACCTGAAATAGAATTTGTTTCAGACCATGATTTGAGAGAAAGTTTTCTTCATATTTATTCAAAAGGACTCATACACGGGCGCCTCTCTAACCATGAAGCCCGCAGGGGTCCTCCCTGCTGGCGGCCGCAGCCTGGGGCCGCTGCAGGAGCTAAGAAAGACGAAGAAGGGAAACAAAGAGAGAAAAACAGCAACTGAAGAAAACAACAAAAACACTCAGCGAGACAGAGTCAAAGAGTATATGGAGCAAAAATTCTATGAACAGTTTCAGCCCAAGAGAGACGTCAACGCGCGCATACGCAGAAGAGCACTAGACAAAGATACCCTCAGGCGATCGCAGGGAAATTCTAAGAAACTAATTTCAAAAGCAGCAGCAGCAGCAGCAGCTGCAGCAGCAGCAGCAGCAGCAGCAGCAGCAGCAGGAGCAACAGGTGGTGGATGGGCTCCTAAGGTTCAACAGGCTACGCAGAAGAAAACAGAACGGGAAACGCAAAAAAAGAAAAAACAAAAACAAAAAAATAAAACAAGGAAAGGACCAGCACCAATGACAAAGCAACAGATTTGTTCCATGGTAAGAAGCTCCCCTCTAAACGAATAAAATATTATATAGAGAGACAAACAGCAACAAACAAAAAACAATAAGCATAATAAAAACAAAGAAAAAACAATAAACAGCTGCAGCGCAAGGAACGCCGATTCATGCATACTGGTATTATTATTAACGTATGGTAGTTGTATATTCTTTATTTTGTTGTTTTTTTATTTTTTATTTTCTTTATTATGTTAATCGTTCTGTGTTTTGTTGTTTTCTTTTTTATTTCATTCTGCTCTTTGTATTCGGCTATTTGTTCTTCGTTTTGCGATATTCTCTATTTTATTCTTACATTCTTTTTCTTTTTACCATCATAATGTTTTTTATTTTTTCTTTTTCTTTTTTTTGTTTTTTTTTGTTTTCAGGTTCTGTCTAGTGTACGGGACTTGTAGTCTCCGCCACCGTCTTCAGCTGTCTGTACAGACAAACACGGTTGCAGCCAGTTGAAGTTTAATTTGTTTTTTTTTTGCGTTTCATTTGAAAGAATGCGAAATTATTCAGGTGTACATACACCCGGTTGGTGGTGGTGAGGTGCAGATACACCCCGTGCGGTGTACATACACCCGGTCACCGCCGTTATTATTCTTTTGCAGAATAAACTTCGTTTTGTTGCGATATTTATTTTAATTTATTTTATTCTTTTTCGGGACGATGTTTTATGTACACTGACAGCAGCAAACGCCGCAGATGGCGCCCCGCTGCATTCAATCCTCAGCTGTCTATACACCGCAGCAGACGACACA
>NW_013572849.1:1233-1417 GCF_000499745.2 Eimeria mitis | reverse complement strand
ATATATATATATATATATATATATATATATATATATATATATATATATATATATATATATATGTAAAGTAATAACTGTCAATAGTATCAAACGGGGTGTATACATACAGCTAATCCAGTAATATAAACTAACAAAAAACAGTAAAAGAATTAATATAACATTTAATAATAAATAAATAAATAAA
>NW_013572849.1:964-1133 GCF_000499745.2 Eimeria mitis | reverse complement strand
TAAATAAATAAATAAATAAATAAATAATAGTTATAATAATAAGAATAATGTCAAAGAGGAATCGTCTGCTGTTATAAAAGAAAACAGAAATTCCTACGCCGCAGCAACCCCAACGATGCTGGGGTGTACGTACAGCCAGCGTGAGGTACCCATACAGGAGCGATGTCGA
>NW_013572849.1:381-919 GCF_000499745.2 Eimeria mitis | reverse complement strand
ATATATATATATATATATATATATATATATATATATATATATATATATATATATATATATATATGTCAGAAGAGAACAGTTGAAATACACAACTATAGTGTTGCGGAGACTAACCATCGATACACCCGGGGTGCAGCAACTGCGCACCTCGGCGTGTAGAGAAGAGAAAAAAAAAGAGAAAGCGATTGAGAAAATAGATAAAATAGATAAAAGAAAAAGAAAAAGACAAATAAAAAAGATACAACAATAGAATATACAGATTCTCTTTATTATTTTTATGTGAAACCCTCAACCGCAACCACACACAAACCCCATCAATATTTTCGGGTGTACAGACAGCTCATATGCTGCTGTGCTGTCTGCGTTGCGGCGCTGCTGCTGCAGAGAGAAGCCGAAACAATTAAAATATATCGACTGCTGCATGCATGCATACGCCCACACTCTTCTCTTCCTCCTCCTCCTCTCCCTTCTTAGCTATAAAGAACAATCTGCTGCTGCTGCTGCTGCTGCTGCTGCTGTTGCTGCTGCTGCTGCTGCT
>NW_013572849.1:0-281 GCF_000499745.2 Eimeria mitis | reverse complement strand
CGGCGCTGCTGCTGCAGAGAGAAGCCGAAACAATTAAAATATATCGACTGCTGCATGCATGCATACGCCCCCACTCTTCTCGTCCTCCTCCTCCTCTCCCTTCTTAGCTATAAAGAACAATCTGCTGCTGCTGCTGCTGCTGCTGCTGCTGCTGCTGCTGCTGCTGTTGCTGCTGCTGCATATGGTCCTCTGGCTCCGCAGCCGCCCACTGCAGCAACCGAATGAAAATCGAATCTCCTTCTCCATTCCTGTATATATATATATATATATATATATATATA
>NW_013572848.1:1955-2274 GCF_000499745.2 Eimeria mitis | reverse complement strand
CCCTTCCCGCTTCCCCCTCCCCCCTAAACCCTCTAAGCCCCCTAAACCCTAAACCCTAAACCCTAAACCCTAAACCCTACTTTTGCGAGAGCAGCGGCGAGGGTTGCTAGGTCCCCTGAAATTTCTCCGCCGAGGCCGGCGCCGGCCCCCCACCCCACGCCGCCAGCTGCTGCTTTTGTTAACCCAAATTTAGCCAGCCCCTGCACACAAACCCCAAACCCTAAACCCTAAACCCTAAACCCTAAACCCTAAACCCTTCATTATTTATGGAACACCAACAATATCATCCTTGAAAACGGAGTGATAAACAATATACGCT
>NW_013572848.1:0-1245 GCF_000499745.2 Eimeria mitis | reverse complement strand
ATATATATATATATATATATATATATATATATATATATATATATATATATATATATATATATATCTGGGGTGTATACGCACAATACACATATTACAAACAAACAAACCCAGATAAAACACCTCCCCTGAAAACAAAAACCCAAACCCTAAACCCCAAACCCTAAACCCTAAACCCTAAACCCTAAACCCTCACCCGAGGCAGCAGCGCCTTGTCAATCGGCAAAATGCATCTGGGGAGATTCGCCACCGTCCCTTGAGGCGTCAAAAAGAAGTGCTCCGTCTTCTGAAACACAAACCCTAAACCCTAAACCCTAAACCCTAAACCCTAAACCCTAAACCCTAACTCTCAAACCCTAAACCTCGAACTCTATGCCTCAAAACCCTAAACCCTAGACCCTAAACCCTAAGCATCTCAAACCCAAAACCATAAAACCCTAAAACCCTAAAACCCTGAAACCCTAGACCCCTAGACCCCTAAACCCTAAACCCTCAAACCCTAAACCCTAAACCCTAAACCCTCACGGGTTCGCTTTTTTCTTCAGCAATTTTCGCTGTCTTTCCCCCTTCACCAAACACAATTCTCCGCACTGTCTTTGCACTTGCTTCTTTTGGGGGCCCCCCCTTGGGGGGCCCCCCTGGGGGCCCCCCCGCCTCCTTCGCTGCTTCTTTTGCTGTCTCCTTAGGCACCTCCTTCGGTGCTAGCTTTGTTAGGGGCCCCTTGGGCCCCTGGGGGGCCCCCTTCGGTGGTTCCTCCTTGGGGGGCCCCTCCTTGGGGGCCCCCTCTTTTGGAGTTTCCTTGGGGGGCCCCTCCTGCTTAGCCGCTGCTGTACCCTCTTTAGGAGCTGTACCCTCCTTGGGGGCCCCCCCCTCCTTGGGGGGCCCCCCCAAGTCCTTGGGGGGGGCCCCCTCTTTCTTTGGTGTTTCATCCGCAGACTTTGGGGGTGGGGGGGGCCCCGCTGGTTTCTTCGGCATAGAGGGGGGCCCCTTGGGGGCCCCCCCTTCTTTTGGGGGGCCCCCCTCTTTGGGGGCCCCCCCCTCCTTGGGGGCCCCTGCCTCTTCCTTGGGGGGCCCCCCCCCTTCTTTTGCATCCGGTGTTTGCTTGGCGGTCGCTGCTGCTGCTGGTGCTGCTGCTGGTGCTGCTGGTGCTGCTGCTGCTGCTGCTTTGGGTTGTTTACCCGCGAAAATACCTTTCTTTAGGGTTGTTTGTGCTTCTGTATTTATATTTATATTTTCTTCTTCTTTGGG
>NW_013572847.1:1494-4524 GCF_000499745.2 Eimeria mitis | reverse complement strand
GCACACATCACCACGTGCTTCTTTTGCTGCTGCTGCTGCTGCTGCTGCTGCTGATGCTTAAGGTTGCTGCTGTTGATGCAGATACTCCAGTTGCTGCTGCTGCTGCTGCAGGGAGTGCTGCTGCTCTATCTGCTGCTGCTGCTGCTGCTGCTGCTATTCTTGGTGCTGCAGTTTTCCTCTTCTGCTGCTGCTGCTGCTCCTTCCCCTTCTGCTGCTGCTCCTTCACCTGCTGCTGTTGCTATTCCCACCACCCCTTCACATGCTGCTGCTGCTGCTGTTGCTGTTGCTGCTGCTGGTGCTGGTGTTGTGCTGCAGCAGGAGAGTGTTTAGATAGAGTGTTGGTGGTTGGTGATTCGCTGCTGACGGATATTGCTTTTGCTGCTGCAGCAAACCTCCGTAGCTGTCTTTGTTTAACTGGGGTCACTGATGGCTTGCTGCTGCGCAAGGCCTTCTCTGCTGCTGCTGCTGCTGCTGCTGCTGCTCCTGCTGCTCCTGCTGCTGCTGGTGGTAGTGGGCCTAGCAGCAACGGCAACAGCAGCAGCAGCAACAGCAGCAGCAGCAGCAGCGAGAAGCAGCAGCAGAGTAAAGTTATTCTGCCTGACTTCATCATCGATACTGCAGCAAACCTCTGCGTCAAACCCTCACCATAAACAACAAACCCTTGAGCTCCATATACACCCCAAACGGAGCTCCATATACACCCGAAACGGAGCTGCATATACACCCCAAATTGGGGTGTTTATACACCCCAAACTGAGCTGCATATACACCCCACACTGAGCTGCATATACACCCCAATCTGAGCTGCATATACACCCCAAATGGAGGTGTATATACACTCCAAATGGAGGTGTATATACACCCCACACTGAGCTGCGTATACACCCCACACTGAGCTGCATATACACCCCAAATGGGGGTGTTTATACACCCCAAATGGGGGTGTTTATACACCTGAAGATGAGCTGATGAGCTGCATATACACCCCAAATCAATGTGCCTATACACCCCACACTGAGCTGCATATACACCCCAAATCAAGGTGCATATAAACCCTAAACTGAGGTGTATATACACCCTAAATTGAGCTGCATATACACCTGAAATCGAGCTGTATATACACCCGAAGTTGAGGTGTATATACACCCCTCACTGACCTGTTTATACAGCTGAAACTGAGCTGTATATACACCTGAATTTGAGCTGCATATACACCTGAATTTGAGCTGCCTATACACCAGAAACTGAGGTGTATATACACCTGAATTTGAGCTGCCTATACACCTCAAATTTATTCATTTTGGGGATGCCTCCACCAGAAGTAACGGCCTTGAGAGCTCCCCTGCTACTTGCAGCAGCAGCAGCAGCAGCAGCAGTTGCAGCAGCAGCAGCAGTTGCAGCAGCAGCAGTTGCAGCAGCAGCAGTTGCAGCAGCAGCAGTTGCAGCAGCAGCAGTTGCAGCAGCAGCAGTTGCAGCAGCGCGAGTAGTTCCAGCAGCAGAAGCAACAACAACAGTTCCAGCAGCGGTTACAACAGCAGCAGCAGCAGCAGCAGCAGCAGCAGCAGCAGCAGCTGCTGCTGCTGCTGCTGCTGCTGCTGCAGCGTCAAGTTTGTTTTCAGGAGAACTCTAGCAGCAAAACTGCAGCAGCAAAAAATTGTCTGCTGCAGCAGCAAACTGGGTTTAAAACAACCGCTGCTGCTGCTGCTGCTGCTGCTGCTGCTGCTGCTGCTGCTGCTGTTCCTGCTACTGCAGCGGTTGCTGCTGCTGCGGCTGCAGCAGCAGCAACGGCTGCAGCAGCAGCTGTCAAAAGGGTTTAGGGTTTAGGGTTTTATGTTTAGTCGGTACGGAACCCCTAAACCCTAATATCTAAACCCTAAACCCTAAACCCTTTATCGGGTTGCACGCCAGGGTGTAGGGTTTATGAATTAGGGTTTAGGGTTTTGTTTAAACTGTATTGTTTTATATTTTATTTTCAGGGTTTACGATCTAGGGTTTAGGGTTTACCGATTAGGGTTTAGGGTTTGGCGATTAGGGTTTAGGGTTTACCAGTTAGGGTTTAGGGTTTTGATGCAACTGAATACTACAGCTTCCTCTCTCAGGTTTTACTGATTAGGGTTTATGAATTAGGGTTTAGGGTTTATGAGTAAGGGTTTAGGGTTTATGAATTAGGGTTCAGGGTTTATGAATTAGGGTTTAGGGTTTTGTTCTACTTTGAAGTTATCCAGCGACAACCCCCCTTTCCCTAAACCAAAACGGGGACGAGGGTTTAGGGTTTACAAACTAGGGTTTAGGGTTTAGGGTTTTGTTGAAACTGTATATTATAACTGCCAGTTTGAGGGTTTTGTTCAACTTTAAAGTTATCTAGAGAAAGCCCCCCTTCCCCCAAACCAAAACAGCGACGAGGGTTTACGAATTAGGGTTTAGGGTTTAGGGTTTACAAATTAGGGTTTAGGGTTTTGCTGGAACTGTATATTATAACTGCCAGTTTGAGGGTTTTGTTCTACTTTAAAGTTATCCAGCGAGAGCCCAACTTTCCCCAAAACAAAACGGCGACGAGGGTTTAGGGTCTACAAATTAGGGTTTAGGGTTTACAAACTAGGGTTTAGGGTTTAGGGTTTAGGGTTTTGCTGGAACTGTATATTATAACTGCCAGTTTGAGGGTTTTGTTCAACTTTAAAGTTATCTAGCGAGAGCCCAACTTTCCCCAAACCAAAACGGCGACGAGGGTTTAGGGTTTACAAACTAGGGTTTAGGGTTTAGGGTTTACAAATTAGGGTTTAGGGTTTAGGGTTTTGCTGGAACTGTATATTATAACTCCCAGTTTGAGGGTTTTGTTCAACTTTAAAGTTATCTAGCGAGAGCCCAACTTTCCCCAAAAAAAAACGGCGACGAGGGTTTAGGGTCTATAAATTAGGGTTTAGGGTTTACGAATTAGGGTTTAGGGTTTAGGGTTTAGGGTTTTGCTGGAACTGTATATTATAACTCCCAGTTTGAGGGTTTTGTTCAACTTTAAAGTTATCTAGCGAGAGG
>NW_013572847.1:375-1325 GCF_000499745.2 Eimeria mitis | reverse complement strand
AAAAAAAAAAAAAAAAAAAAAATTTTAAACATCTGAATATTTTTTTGCGCCAAATTTAAAAATATTTTATAAACAGATAGGAGAGCTTTTTTATATAGGTTATTAGGGTTTAGGGTTTAGGGTTTAGGGTTTATTGGGGTTTAGGGTTTAGGGTTTACGGATTGAATGTGTTCCGCAGTTATCATATAGTGCTTTACGATTACGCGTTGTTTAAAATCTAGGGTTTAGGGTTTGAACCTGTCTAGGGTTTAGGGTTTGAACCCCTCTAGGGTTTAGGGTTTAGGGTTTAGGGTTTAGGGTTTACGCGAGTGTAGGGTCTAGCTCAATCGCTTTGTTTAAATCATTGAGGGCTTCGTGCCACTTCTGCTGCCCCTCGTAGCCGCGAAAGCGGCGGAGATAACCCTACAAACACAAACCCTAAACCCTAAACCCTAAACCCTAAACCCTAGTAAACCCTAAACCCTGAATTGTAGATGCAACAGAAAAAGACGTGGTGTTCATAATATGCCGTCTAGGGTTTAGGGTTTAGGGTTTGTGTAGTCGATTCAACAAAGAATGAGATGTCTAGGGTTTACAAAACCTAACCCATAAGGGTTTAGGGTTTAGGGTTTACGAATTAGGGTTTAGGGTTTAGGGTTTACCTTTGCATATTTAGGGTTTACGCGGATGGCGTCCGAGGCATCCGCCACAGCCGCCTCAAACTCTTTGTAGTGCAGGTGACACAGAGCCCTGCAGCAGCAGCAGCAGCAGCAGCAGCAGCAGCAGCAGCAGCAGCAGCAACAGCAGCAGCAGAGGAACAGCAGCATATATATATAAGTAGCAGCAGCAGCAGCAACAGCAACAGCAGCAGCAGCAAAGCGAACGGCATCATGTTGCTGCAGCTGTATCTCTCTCAGCAGCTCTATCTGTGATTCAACTGCAGCAGCAGCAGCAGCAGCAGCAGCAGCAGG
>NW_013572847.1:0-213 GCF_000499745.2 Eimeria mitis | reverse complement strand
GCTGCTGCTGCTGCTGCTGCTGCTGCTGCTGCTGCTGCTGCTGCTGCTGGTCTTGGGATGTTTCTTCTTCGTGCTGCTGCTGCTGCTGCTCGTCTTGCTGCTCGTTGTCTTGCTGCTGCTGCTGCTGCTGCTGCTGCAGCTGTTCTGCTTCTACCTCTATAGCATCCAGCAGCACTTCTATTTCTTCTGTTTCTCTTTCTGCTGCTGCAGCAG
>NW_013572846.1:505-3938 GCF_000499745.2 Eimeria mitis | reverse complement strand
TTCTTATTGCATCAAAATTGAGTTGAAGACACAGCTGCTATACCAAGGAGGGCCGGAGCATGCAGCAGCACAAAATAAACTTCATTGTTTGAAATGTTGTTGAGGTAAATACTCTGCTGTTTTGTCTTGCTGCTGCTTAAACCCGTTCTTAGCTCCCCCCTCCTCTCCCGTGCTGCAGTGACACCGCAGCAGCAGCAGCAGCAGCAGCACAAATTATTTTTTTCTGATTTCGCTTACATACACTCGGGTGTATAGACACTGGAGCTCTACTGGGGTGTACATACACTGCAGAGGGCTGCTAGGTGTCTAATGGGCGGGGGAGGCCGCAAGGGGCATCAAGGCATAGGGCCCCTATACACATATATTTCTCTACACACTCATCTACACTGGAATCTATACTTGTATATCTATGTATACATGCATGTACACCGCGTATCAGGGATATTGTAGCACTGTCTGGCTGAAGTAGTAACGTGGATTTCTATTACTTTTAGTTGAGCGCAGCTTGGCTCCTCATGGCCAAGTGAATGTTTAAGAAACTGCTTTGGCGTTTAACCAGATGTAGAGCCGATGATTTCTGTGGATATGAATGCCACCACTGAACAGAAAAAAAAAAAAAGGTATAACACGAGTTAGCCGGGGTTACATAGTCGGGGAACATACTGAGAGCCGCTTCTACTTTCTTCTGCTGCAAAGATATTCGCAGAAACTGAGATTGTCGCAGCATGGAGAGAACCAATGAACTGGGAAAGCGGGGCTTTGATCAGAACCTCTAGCGGAACCAAAAAAGTGAGCGAGGAAACTTTCTGGCCCGGACGTAACCTGCGACGTAGTGTTGAGGCCCGGAGAGGTGACGGCCGCGTCTGCAGTCCCGCATATCTAGCCTCATACTAATCAGCTACGTTTGGCACCCGCTGATAAGTGGACATTCTATCTGAGGCCACGGCAGGAGATGCAACCTCTCTTTCCATTCGCTGGCTCAGTTTGTGCGAGTATGCTCCGGCGGTAGCACAGAAGACATCAGGAACGGTAAATCCATAGGCGTAAAATACTGGCTCAATTCAGAAATACGTCGTTCTGCTATGACACCGGAGATATACAGTGGAGCAGCATACCACAACATATTCAGTGTCTTTCCTTAGGGGGCTCTATTGAAGAAGCAGATGCAGCCGCCAGAATCCAGCATTGATATCTATGCGCAAAGAGAGAGTGCGCCTATCAGTGCCCACCAGCAGCAACAGCACTCTCAACCTATCCGGTGACGGAGTCGAATCAGTGGCTCAAGAAGAAAAGAATGAGGAGGCGGAGAAAGCAGTGCAGTGACGCTGGTAGAAACGGCGGGGAATAGCATGCACTCCGGCCCAGTGGTCTATCCAGTTCAGTTGGCCCCCAAGAACCTAGTGGATACAGTTGAACAAATATTGCTCAGATTTTTTATGTAAGAAAGAGCTCCCACCCGGCTTGCCATCCACTGGACGCTCACTGCCGCGCAGCTGATTTATTCCTGGCGCAACCCCAAGTTGCGTTCCGTGCTCCATGTCAACCCCGTATACAAAAGTGGACTCCAAGCCACAAGAGGATCAAAAAGTAAGAAAAGGAAAGAAAACGTTGAACCGCCACTGGCTCATTTCGACGCAAGTCGGCGCTGTTTAAGGAAAAGGATGGGGGTGGCGCACTCTCAGCTAAATCAAGTTAGAGAAAAGGTCCTAATATCCCGATCCGCTTTTGCGCGGTGTAGTCGTCTATTCAGCATTTGGTTCGCTGATGCATCCGCCTCAGCGAGTGGTACAAGGCTGTGCTCCGTAACTACACTCAAAAACTAGAGTATACACAGATGCCATTTGTTCTCTTGAGTTTGCATGTGAAACTGCAGAGACAGCTCACTTACGATTCCCTGTGCCTAACACATCGCCTACAGCTGCCTGTCTGCATGAAGGACGTCTATGCACTTAGCGGGCGCACACAGCTGAACTCCCAGCACCAGCGCTCTCCAGCTGCTTAGCTGCATGTACTCACACCAGGCAAAACATTGTATAGCAGCCTCGTGCCGCTTCTCTCAGAACTCGTGCATATACGCAGGCGCTTCAGCTGCGCCGCTGCAGAAAACTATTTGAGCGGCGCCGCAGCTCTCGACGGCCGTAGCCCCGCTCCCCTTACACTACACAAACAGGCCAACTCTAGGATTATGTGTCACCCATATTCGAGGGCTGTCACATGCTACTAGCGAATAAATATATATACATATATATATATATTTATTCGCTAGTAGCATATATATATATACACATACAACATATATATGCATATTCCCCGCTCCACAGCCCAGGTGGCCGGGCGGGCTGTGGCTGTGCTGGATGGTGCAGGCCCAGATGAGTGGCAGAAAAGCTTTACAGCTAAGAGGCTACTAATGCCTAATAAAATTATTATTTCTGAAAATAATTCTATAAATATTTTATTATCAAAATTATTTTCACATAATTTAAATTTTTATATGCAGTATCAAGCTATTAAACTATCACATATATTCATATATATATATGTATATATATACATATATATATATATACATATATATATATATATATATACATATATATATATAATTTAATAATAAAATTTTTATTAAAAAAATATTTTTGCTGGCGTAGCCCAGTCCCGTTTGCTTTCTGCTATAACATCTCAGCCCCCAGCGTCTCAGCTCCACACACACACGACACAGGTGAATACACTCTAAGAAAGTTGCAGTGTACCTCGGGAGAGGCAGCAAAAAAGTACAAGAGAATGTATTTTTCTCAGCAGCAGCAGCAGCAGCAGCAGCTGCAGCAGCAGCAGTAACTGCTGCTGCTGCATACCAGCTGCGTGTGCGTAGTGTGCAGCATTACTTTGTTATAAGCCAAAGTAAAACCTCATATAAATAAATAATTAAAAATATATTATACTTATTTAAAAAACATCACGCGAAACCCCACAGCCGCTGCAGCAGTCCCTGTCTCGCACAGCAGCAGCAGCAGCAGCAGCAGCAGCAGCAGCAGCGGCAGCAGCTGCTGCTGCTGCACCGAGAGGAGACGCGCTGCAGCAGAGCTGCTATGGGCCTTGATGGGCGGTAAGCGTCTGCTTATTGCTTCAACAGAAACAGAAAAAGAAAATAAATAATAAATAAATAAATGTATTATATTTTATTTTCATAAAGAAAAGAGAAACATTAAGGCGCAGAAGCTCTAGAACCGCCTGGCGCCCCTGTACTACAAGCTACTGCTGCTGCTGCTGCTGCTGCTGCTGCTGCTGCTGCAGCTGCTGCTGCTGCTGCTGCTATGCTAGGACGTTTGCATGCTGCAGCAACAAGTAACCAAAAATTTCTTGCTTTTGTAGTTTGTTTTGCTTTTGGTCAGCAGCAGAATTAAAGGGTGCTCATACTTGTTGCTGTTGCATGCTT
>NW_013572846.1:0-242 GCF_000499745.2 Eimeria mitis | reverse complement strand
TGCAGCTGAAGCAGCCTCCGTGCAACAGGGCCCCCGCCCAGCGTGCTGCTACTGCCGCTGCTGCTGCTGCTGCCTGCTGCTGCTGCTGCTGCTGCTGCTGCTGTTGCTGCGCTGCTGCAGGGGCCTCCTCTGCTGCAGTTGCTGCAGGAGTTGCTGGTGCTCACGCCGTCTGATCGTCAAATATTGGATTGGGGGAGGAGTGCTGCATCAGGAGAGTTCTGTGCGTGTCTCTGCAGCAGCAG
>NW_013572845.1:20760-21115 GCF_000499745.2 Eimeria mitis | reverse complement strand
CACCAGAGGAGTTCTACTCTTTGCATGGACCACCTCGCAGCAACTCGGTACACCACTGGTCCTCCTGCTGTTGCTCCTGCTGTTTTCGTGCTGCTGCTGCGTTCTTCGTGCTGCTGCTGCTGCTGCTGATGCTGCTGCTGCATTCTTTTTGCTGCTGCTGCTGCATTCTTCTTGCTGCTGCTGCTACTGCTGCTGCTGCATTCTTCTTGCTGTTGCTGCTACTGCTGCTGCTGCTGTGCTTGATGATGATCGTGATGCTGCAGTTGTCGTTGCTGCTGCTGCAGCTGCTGCTGCCAGTGATGCTGCTGCTGCTGTTGATATCCACTGTTACTTTCAGCTACTGATTCCAGCTGCT
>NW_013572845.1:20400-20506 GCF_000499745.2 Eimeria mitis | reverse complement strand
TGCCAGTGATGCTGCTGCTGCTGTTGATATCCACTGTTACTTTCAGCTACTGATTCCAGCTGCTGCAGCACCTGCTGCTGCTGCTGCTGCTGCTGCTGCTGCTTTA
>NW_013572845.1:19739-20078 GCF_000499745.2 Eimeria mitis | reverse complement strand
TCTATCTTTCTCCTCGATGAACCATCACCGCCTGCAGCAGCAGGAGCAGGAGCAGCAGCAGGAGCAGCAGCAGCAGCAGCAGCAGCAGCAGGAGAAGAATCAGAAGCAATGATGAAGCAAGAGAGAGATGAGAGAGGCTGCAGTGTATATAATATTTTATATAATAGAGAAAAAAAAAATAAAGTTTTATATATATTGATCGTTGTTTGTTGTTTATCGTATTTTTGTATAAAGTTTATTCGTTATAGTATTATATTCTGGCTCCCTTTCTTTCTATCGCAGCAAAATAAACTTGCTGCTGCTGCTGCTGCTGCTGCTGCTGCTTCCTTCGATATAGGC
>NW_013572845.1:16031-19185 GCF_000499745.2 Eimeria mitis | reverse complement strand
GCTGCTGCTGCTGCTGCTGCTGCTGCTGCTGCTGCTGCTGCTGTTGCTGCTGCTGCTGCTGCTGCTGTTTCTTTAGGCCGCCGTCTATCTCTTGCTGCTGCACTATCAGCAGCAACAGGTGTTGCTTTGTTTTTTGTTGTTCTCTCATCGAAGCAGCAGAGAGAAATAAATGCAGCAGCAGAAGACATTGAGCTGTATAGGCAGCTCAGCAGCATACAACTCAAACAAAAGCTGCAGCAGGGGTGGTTAGATATATATACTAAACAAGAAGAAGAACAACAAAAAACATACACAGAAACAAACGATGCGCGGGGTGTACATACACCCCAGGATCAACAACAAACACAACCACACACGCTACATACTGCTGCAGCTCGCCGTAGAAAACACATGCAGCAGCAGCAGCAGCAGCAGCAGCAGCAGCAAGATGCAAGCAGCAACAACGATAGCAGCAGCAACAACAACGACAGCAGCAACAACAACAACAACACCGATAGCGGCAACAACAGCAACAGCAGCAGCAGCATCAACAGCAGCAACAGCAACAGCAGCAACAGCAGCAGAACAGCAGCAGCAGGCAACCGCCGTCTGTCTTTCACCAAAGGTGGCATCCCTCAGCAGCAACAACAACAGCAGCTGCAGCAGCAGCAACAACAACAACAGGCTCAGCAACAACAGCAGCAGCTGGATCAGCAGCAGCTGGATCAGCAGCAGCAGCAGCAGCAGCTGGAGCAGCAGCAGCAGCAGCAGCAGCAGCTGGATCAGCAGCAGCAGGAGCAGCTGGAGCAGCAGCAGCAGCAGCAGCAGCAGCAGCAGCAGCAGCGGCATCTGAGGCCTTTTTCGTTTATGTTTGGTTCTCCATTTGCCTTAGCGGGTTATTTGTTTCCCTCAACACAAAACGAAGAAAACAAAAAAACAAAAAACAAACAAAGAAAATTAAACAGCAATACAGGCGCTGCAGCAGCAGATGCAGCAGCAGCAGCAGCAGCAGCAGCAGACACAGCAGCAGCTGCAGCAACCTCTGATACAACGGATGCAGCAGGAGCTGCCGACAGCGGAGGAACAGCAGCAGCAGCAACACCAGCAGCAGCAGCAGCAGCAACAACAACAACCGCAGCTCCCTCCCCCGCCGCACCAGCAGCAGCAGCAGCAACCGAAGCAGCAGCAGCAGCAGCAGCAGCAGCAGGTGAGTTGCATGCGAACTATCAGGTGGCAGTGATGAGCGAAGAAGAGGAGAAGGCAGTGATGGAGTTGCTGCAGCAGCAAGCTGCTGCTGAGGAGGCTTTGGGGGCTGAGATAAGCAGCAGAAGAGTTCTGCTGCAGCAGCAGAGCAGCAGCAACCTGCTGCTGCTGCTGTGCTGCTTGCTGCTGGTGGGCCTATTCAACGCAGGCCCTGACGCCGTGCTCGGTGCTGCTGCAGCAGAAGACATCATCACAATTGCAGCAGCAAACCCCAAACATGCTGCTGCTGTTGCTACTCTCATCAACGCTGTGGGGGCCTTCGGAGCCCTCCTTCAGGTCTATACACACCTAAACCCTAAACCCTAAACCCTAAACCCTAAACCCCAAACGCATAGAAAGAAGCTACGCAGATAAAAAGAGAGAAGAAAGCAGAAAACAAAAACAAAAAAACAGAAAGCGACAAATCATATAAGGGTTTAGGGTTTAGGGTTTAGGGTTTGTTGAAGGGGTTTAGGGTTTACGTCTTGCGGCTAGGTCAAGTGTTTAAGGGTTTAGGGTTTAGGGTTTAGGGTTTAGGGTTTGTGTGTGTGTTTAGGGTGTATGTACAGCTGCCGTGAGCGAAGCATACGGGTGGCCTGCTTTGTTTGGGTTGCTTAGCTTTCTCTCTTTCCTTACTTCTTTCCTTCTGCTGCCTGCGGCAATAAAAGAAAAACAAAAACAAACACAAACACAAACGATGCAGTAGTTGGTACATGACAGCAGCAGCAAGAGCAACTGCAGCAAATGCTGCAGCAGGGACAGCAGCAAAAGTGCTGCTGCTGCTGCTGCAACAGCAGCAGAAGCAGTAGTTGCAGCAACAACAGCTGCAGCAGCAGCAGTTGCAACAGCAACAGCAGCAGCAACAAAGACAGCAGCAACAAAGACAGCAGCAACAACAGCAGCAGCAACAACAGCAGCAGCGGCAAGAGCAGCAACAGCAACAGCAGCAACAGCAGCAACAGCAGCAGCAACAGCAGCAGCAACAGCAGCAGCAACAGCAGCAGCAACAGCAGCAGCAGACTTCGTGAGTTGGCGAAGGCAGCAAGCAGCGAAATGCATCTGACGAGGCGGAGGTACAAACAACAAAAATACAAAAAAATTAAATAAAACAAAAAAAATAAAACGAAATAAAACAATAAAATAAAATAAAATAATAAAAAGAATAAAAAAATAAAACAAACGAAGTGAAACCAAATTAAAAAAGAAGCAAAAGACGATCGGTTTGGGGTCCATGAGGATTTGTCGGTTGTCGTTGTTTACATAACAAACTAAACCCTAAACCCTAAACCCTAAACCCTCAGCACTAAACCCTCAACACTAAACCCTAAACCCTAAACCCTAGGGCTACCAACGGGTCAGAAAGATGCTTTCCGTCTCTTTAGGGTTTAGGGTTTAGGGTTTAGGGTAAATCTGTTTGTTTTTTTGCGCCTGTATGGCGTTGCTTAACTATTAAAGAAACAAAAGAAAAGGGGAGAAGGAACAGACAGACCGTACGAGGCACACAAACCCTAAACCCTAAACCCTAAACCCTGAAGGGTTTTGTTCTTTTACTGATGGTTTGTCGCGGGGGTTTAGGTCCCTCTGTGGGCTAGCGGGGGTTGATATTTCTTGTATTGTATTATATGTACTGTATGCAGTGTACGTACACTCATTATATTGTACTAATATGCATATATATATATATATATATATATATTTATATTGCGGTGTGTATTGTGTCTATTGTATATTATATTTATTTATTTTGCGCTGTATGCATTGAAGCAGCACTTATTGGGGTGTATGCGGCTCCTGAGCGGACCGAAGAGCTGCCTGTACACCGCAACAGGAGGCAGCAGTAGGGGGATAAAGCCGTATTTTTATTGGAAATATTTTATATATTCTTTATATATTTGTAGTTTTATTTTTTTAATTGAAAAAAAAAAACAAAATT
>NW_013572845.1:14591-15931 GCF_000499745.2 Eimeria mitis | reverse complement strand
CCTCAGATCCAATGGTCTGTTCTGCCAGCCACAGCGACCGGGTGTACGTACACCCCAACCAGAAACGCAGCTCATCACGAATTATTAGCGATTATTTTTTAATTTTAATTTATTTTTACTTGAAAAAACAGAATTTCAGTGTTAAATTTAATTTAAATAAGCAGAAAAAGCAGATTTAGGGGTCGGGCTTGCGGCTGCGTTTCAGCCTCCACCGGCCTTGGGGGACCGCCGACGCCGTGCAGTGTCTGTGCATCTTCTGTTGTTTCTTTTGTGGTAATTCAAAACTTTACATTAAAAATATTCGTTTTTATGTATTTTATGAACGAAATCACCGTCGATAGCGCGGAGAGAGGAACTGCTGCACCGCACGAGGTGTGCATACACCCCATCCCGATCCTCTTTGGTTTGGATCGAGCGGCTGTTGTTGTTTCTTCCCAGCGATGACTGAAACTTGAATTTATTTTTCGTTTCTTTTTCTTTTTTTACATTTTTAAATGCCTACGAAATGAAACATTTATCTCTTACGGGGCGTCTGTTGCCTCGCGTTGCTGCGTGTGTTGCGGTGTATCTCTTTTGCCTGTATCCTTCATTTCTGTTCTCTGCTGCTGATGCCGTGCCAGCAGCAGACAGCAGCAAGAGCAACAAAGACGATGAGGTTACTGGTGATGATGCAGCTCTTCCCCCTTTTACTGGGGGCTTGTTTGAATACCGCCGCATCGGGGCTGAGCTCGTCAGCCTATGGAGAGAATACACCGCAATGAGTGACGCATTAAGCCACTTGCTGCGGGACTACAACGTGGCTGTGAAGCAGGAGCAGCGGGTAGAGTTGGTGGGTATGTTACAGAGGAAACACAAAGCAGCAGAAGCAGCACTGCAGCAGCAGCAGCAGCGGCGTCAGCGGGGTCGGCGTGGTGGTGCTGCTGCTATGCTGCCGTTACTGTATGGAGAGTTGGCGAGTTTGAAGGAGTTGAAGAAACAGATGAAAAGAATAGATAAAAAACTAGAAAAAATACCAGAATATAGACAAGCAGAAGAGAACGCAATGCAGATTCGTTTCGGTTCTACCCCTGTCAGTGTAGCGAGGGCCCTAGCCCGCCCCTCCTCTTCTCTTTTTCACAAAACCCTCAGCTCTTACCAAACACACTTACATTCATTTCAACATAAATTTGAGGCTTTATGGGCCGCGATAGAACACATAAAGTTCTCCCCTCATGCAGCCGCCAGCCACAAAACAGCGAAACTCGACAATTTCTTTGATCCAGACGCCCCAAACCCGCTTAAAATACAAAATAATAAATAATTATTTTTTATTTTTTTATTTTTTATTATTTATTATTTAA
>NW_013572845.1:12904-13491 GCF_000499745.2 Eimeria mitis | reverse complement strand
AATAAAATAAAATAAAATAAAATAAAATAAAATAAAATAAAATAAAATAAAATAAAATAAAATAAAATTAGATAAAATAAAATAAAATAAAATAAAATATAATGAAAAAAAAACGAAACAAAACGAATAGACTACTAATAGACTACACTACAACACTATACACCGCAACACATCAGCAAACACAACAACAACAAAACAAAAACAAAGAAAACAAAAAAAACAAAAAACAACTCGGCATAACAACAACACAATAGAGCGCAACACGATACAACTCAATTCAATACAATAGAATACATCCATCAATAGAAGCATGCATCGCTAGCCCCTGTCCTTGAACAGCAGCAGCAGCAGCAGCAGCAACTGCAGCAGCAACAGCAGCAACAGCAGCAGCAGCAGCAATATATCTGATTACCTGTTGGTAGTGCGCAAGCAGCGTTCTTGCTGTTGATGCGACGGCACCGACAGCAGCAGCAGCGGGAGGAGCAGCAGCAGCAGCATCTTTATTATCCTTATCAGCAGCAGCAGCAGCAGCAGCAGGAGCAGCAGCAGCAGCAGCAGCAGCAGCAGCAGCAATTGGTATTTGTATG
>NW_013572845.1:12424-12804 GCF_000499745.2 Eimeria mitis | reverse complement strand
GTTCTTGCTGTTGATGCGACGGCACCGACAGCAGCAGCAGCGGGAGGAGCAGCAGCAGCAGCATCTTTATCATCCTTATAAGCAGCAGCAGCAGGAGCAGCAGCAGCAGCAGCAGCAGCAGCAGCAGCAGCAGCAGCAATTGGTATTTGTATAAATCTCCATCTTATAGTTTCTACTCCCTGCAGCTGCAGCGCCCCCATAAGCACCGCCATCAAACCAAAAGAACCAAAAAAGAATGTGTGGCTATCGAAGCCCGCGGGGCCTTGTATCTCTTCTGGTGCTGTTTGTCTGTGTTCTTCATTTATATTTAATTTATTTTTATTATTATTATTATTATTATTGTTGTTGTTGTTGGTGTTTTCGTTTTCTTCTTGGTTTTT
>NW_013572845.1:12102-12324 GCF_000499745.2 Eimeria mitis | reverse complement strand
CTTCTGGTGCTGTTTGTCTGTGTTCTTCATTTATATTTAATTTATTTTTATTATTATTATTATTATTATTATTGTTGTTGTTGTTGGTGTTTTCGTTTTCTTCTTGGTTTTGGTTTTGTTGTTTTTTTTTGTTTTTTTTTTTTTCTATGATCGCAAAACGAGGCCGCAGATATTCAAATATCTCCGTTAGCATATTGAAACAACTCAGCAGCAAACCTACTG
>NW_013572845.1:11035-12002 GCF_000499745.2 Eimeria mitis | reverse complement strand
CTGCTGCTGCTGCTGCTGCTGCTGCTGCTGCTGCTGCTGCTGCTGCTGCTGCTGCTGGGTGTATTGAGATGTTTTGGGGTCTAACAGGAGCTCGCCGATTGCAAAAAGCAACAAAGACACCCCCAGCATCTTCTCAGCTCGATCAAACAAAGCACTGTCCACTGACACCGCGCTGGCGCCGTCTGCTGCTGCTGCTGCTGCTGCTGCTGGTGCTGCTGCTGCTGCTGGTGCTGTTGCTGCTGCACCGTCTGCTGCTGCTGCTGCACTGTCTGCTGTTGTTGTTGCTGCAACAGAGAAAGACAAATGAACACAGGACACTTGAGCCAGAATAAAAACAAGAAAACAGCAAAAATTAAAGAAAACAAATAAAAACAAAAGAGTAAATAAAGATAAAAGAAGCGGCGGAGATAAACAGAAGAGGCAGAAATGAAAACTCAGCACATCGCTGTTGCTCGGCTGCACACGCCGCCTTACAGGGCCACTCTCAGGATAGCTAGCTAGCTAGCTAGCTAGCTAGCTAGCTAGCTAGCTAGCCAGCTGGCTAGCTAGCTACCAACCTGATTGACTAGCTAGGTGGCTGGCTAGCTAGCTAGCCAGCTGACTGGCTAGCTGAACGCTTAGCTAGCTAGCTGACTGGCTTGCTGACTAAGTAGCTAGCTAAGTAGCCGATTAGCTAGCTAGCTAGCTAGCTAGCTAGCTACTAAGGCGAGATAATTAGTACCTGAGGGGTTGTCTGCGTGTGGTGTTGCAGTTTGTTTTGTATCTTTTTGCGTTTGTTTTTCGCTTATTTTTGCGGGGTGTATCTGCTTGATTGCGGTGTACAGACAGCTGACGATGCTGTTCAGGGTGCTGCGGCAGATGCCCATCAGTTGTTTTCTTTCTTCTTCTTTTGCTCTGAGTAGAAGTGTTATAACAACGCGCAACAAACTAGATGCTTCTTCCTCGTAAAAACGTTCTGCTGCTGCTG
>NW_013572845.1:9931-10935 GCF_000499745.2 Eimeria mitis | reverse complement strand
GGAGCTCGCCGATTGCAAAAAGCAACAAAGACACCCCCAGCATCTTCTCAGCTCGATCAAACAAAGCACTATCCACTGACACCGCGCTGGCGCCGTCTGCTGCTTCTGCTGCTGCTGCTGGTGCTGCTGCTGCTGCTGCTGCTGCACCGTCTGCTGCTGCTGCACCGTCTGCTGCTGCTGCTGCACCGTCTGCTGCTGTTGCACCGTCTGCTGCTGCTGCTGCACCGTCTGCTGCTGCTGCTGCACCGTCTGCTGCTGCTGCTGCACCGTCTGCTGTTGTTGCTGCTGCAACAGAGAAAGACAAATGAGCACAGGACACTTGAGCCAGAATAAAAACAAGAAAAAAGCAAAAATTAAAGAAAAAAATAAAAGCAAAAGAATAAATAAAGATGAAAGAAGCGGCGGAGATAAAAAGAAGAGGCAGAAATGAAAACTCAGCACATCGCTGTCGCTCGGCTGCACACGTCGCCTTACAGGGGCACTCTCAGGATCCGTAGCTAGCTAGCTAGCTAGCTAGCTAGCTAGCTAGCTAGTTAGCTAGCTAGCCAGCTAGCTAGCTAGCTACCAACCTGATTGACTAGCTAGGTGGATGGCTAGCTAGCTAGCCAGCTGCCTTCCTAGCTGAATGCTTAGCTAGCTAGCTGACTGGCTTGCTGACTAAGTAGCTAGCTAAGCAGCTGATTAGCTAGCTAGCTAGCTAGCTACTAAGGCGAGATGGTTAGTACCTGAGGGGTTGTCTGCATGTGGTGTTGCAGTTTGTTTTGTCTCTTTTTGCGTTTGTTTTTCGCTTATTTTTGCGGGGTGTATCTGCTTGATTGCGGTGTACAGACAGCTGACGATGCTGTTCAGGGTGCTGCGGCAGAGGCCCATCAGTTGTTTTCTTTCTTCTTCTTTTGCTCTGAGTAGAAGTGTTATAACAACGCGCAGCAAACTAGATGCTTCTTCGTCGTAAAAACGTTCTGCTGCTGCTGCTGCTGCTGCTGCTGCTGCTGCTGCTGCTGCTC
>NW_013572845.1:8256-9679 GCF_000499745.2 Eimeria mitis | reverse complement strand
TATATATATATATATATATATATATATATATATATATATATATTTACAACCTACGGTGAGGCTGCAAGCGCTTGCTGTGAGGATACTGTGGCCCTGGTGGGCGTCTTCATAAGCCCAAGAAGATAAAAGTAAAATCCAAGAAATACTTTCAATGCAGCCGCAAACACTGGCGGTGTCAAGGGGACCTGCGTATACACCCCAACCACTGCAACACCGCTGCGGTGTACGCGCAGATACGTGTAAAAGAATAAAATTTTTTTTTAATTGGCTATGGTTGGTTCAATAAATTCCAGAAATAGATAAAATAAAATAAAATAAAATAAAATAAAATAAAATAAAATAAAATAAAATAAAACAAGAGAGAAAGAAAAGAAGAAAAAAAAAGAAAGGTGAAGAGAAAAGAAGAAAGCAGAGCAGAAAAGAAAAAGAAAATCAACTGAAAAAGAAAAAAGAAAAAAGGAAAAAGAAAGAGAGAAACAGAAACTTGAAAAGAAAACATTAAAAGAGAAAAAAAAAGAAAATAAAACAAAACAAAAGAAACCAAAATACACTAAGACAAAAGAAAATAAAATAAAACGTGCAGCAACACCACCACCACCACCACCACCAGCATCTTCTGCTGCTGCTGCTGCTGCTGCTGCTGCTGCTGCTGCTGCTGCTGTTTGTTGTCTTTACCTGTTGTGGTGTTGAGTGTGTTTACCATCTGCAGGAGTAGATTGGTGACTCCCCCCCTGACGAGAGAAAAACATATTTCTTCTTTTGCTGCTGCTGCACCCAAAACCCCTAATTCATTTCTTTGTTTAATAAGCTTCAGCAGCCGCCGATGAAACTCACAAGAGCTGCATGGACACCTGAAAAAAAAAGAAAAAAAAAGAAATATAATGTTTATATGTTAATATATAATATATAAAAGGGGGGGGGGGAAATATATTAATAAAATAATAATTAAAATGAATACAAAAATATATGCATTACACTGCAGCACAGGCTTGCTGTGCTGCTGCTGCTCCTGCTGCTGCTGCTGCTGCTACTTCGCTGCTGCTGCTGCTGCCGCAGTGTTGTTGGGGGTTTGCCGCATCTGCCTTGCAGCAGCAGCAGCAGCAGCAGCAGCAGCTGTGCTGCTGCTGCTGCTGCTGCAGCTGCTGCTGTTCTACTGCTTTGCTGCTGCAGTGGTTTGTGCTTTTTGGGTGTATTCACCTTTCTTCTTTGCATGCAAATGCTGCTGCAGCCCAAGAGAGAGCCGAGGGAACGGCCCGTCTGCTGATGGGGAGGCCAACACCAAACGCAGCAACAGCTGCAACGGTTTGACTCTGTTAATAAAAACAACAAACAAAATAGAAATAACTTTCAATTGGGGGTATATATAAGTGTTTATTTATTTATTTCTTTGTTTATTTGTTTAGTTTTTTGGTTTTTTAGTTTA
>NW_013572845.1:7892-8156 GCF_000499745.2 Eimeria mitis | reverse complement strand
ATAAAATAAAATAAAATAAAATAAAATAAAATAAAATAAAATAAAACAAGAGAGAAAGAAAAGAAGAAAAGAAAAGAAAGGTGGAGCGAAAAGAAGAAAGCAGAACAGAAAAGAAAAAGAAAATCAACTGAAAAAGAAAAAAGAAAAAAGAAAAAAGAAAGAGAGAAACAGAAACTTGAAAAGAAAACATTAAAAGAGAAAAAAAAAGAAAATAAAACAAAAGAAACAAAAATAAACTAAAACAAAATAAAATAAAATAAAACA
>NW_013572845.1:6927-7671 GCF_000499745.2 Eimeria mitis | reverse complement strand
GCCGATGAAACTCACAAGAGCTGCATGGACACCTGAAAAAAAAAGAAAAAAAAAGAAATATAATGTTTATGTGTTGATATATCATATATAAAAGGGGGGGGAATATATTAATAAAATAATAATTAAAATGAATACAAAAATATATGCACTACACTGCAGCACAGGCTTGCTGTTTTGCTGCTGCTCCTGCTGCTGCTGCTGCTGCTACTTCGCTGCTGCTGCTGCTGCTGCAATGTTGCTGCTGTGTCGCTGCTGCCGCAGTGTTGTTGGGGGTTTGCCGCATCTGCGTTTCAGCAGCAGCAGCAGCAGCTGTGCTGCTGCTGCTGCTGTTCTACAGGTTTGTTGCTGCAGTGGTTTGTGTTTGTTGGGTGTATTGACCTTTCTTCTTTGCATGCAAATGCTGCTGCAGCCCAAGAGAGAGCAGAGGGAACGGCCCGTCTGCTGATGGGGAGGCCAACACCAAACGCAGCAACAGCTGCAACTGTTTGACTCTGTTAATAAAAACAACAAACAAAATAGAAATTAATTTTAATTGGAGGTATATATAAGTGTTTATTTATTTATTTCTTTGTTTATTTGTTTAGTTTTTTGGTTTTTTAGTTTGTTTGTACTGAAAAAACTAATCTACAGAACAGCCGCAAAACAAACAAACAATCAACAACCACCAAAAAAAAAAAAAACAAACAGAAAGCTGCCTATACACCTCAGCACATGGTTTAAGTGCGTATACACCTCAACTGACTG
>NW_013572845.1:6569-6827 GCF_000499745.2 Eimeria mitis | reverse complement strand
AAAAAAACAAACAGAAAGCTGCCTATACACCTCAGCACATGGTTTAAGTGCGTATACACCTCAACTGACTACACTGCCTATACACCGCAGCACGTTGCTGAGCTGCCTATACACCTGAGCTCACAGCAAGCCGAAGGAGGTTGAGGACTTCTGGCGTCGGTGATGCAGCCAACAAATTACAGATATTTCTTAAAAACTCCGCGCAACGAACTCGCGAAAAACAATATGCCATTCGTGAAACCTGAAACGCAAACGAGC
>NW_013572845.1:5001-5477 GCF_000499745.2 Eimeria mitis | reverse complement strand
CACAGCCACACATACACCCTCTCTTCCTATCTCAAGTATAAATAAATAAATAAATAAATAAATAAATAAATAAATAAATTAATATATTAAATTAATATATATTTCTATATGTGCACGGAAAATATATGGATCCATATTATATAGGCATACTGATAGATACGCATACGTATGCACGTATGTATGTATACGCGTACATGTATATATGTATATATATTTATGTATGTATGTATAGATAATTTTATTATTTTTATAAGCGTAATATTTATATTAATATATTTATTTAATATAAATGGATTTATATATATTTATCACTGCACGAAAAATTCAAATACAAATATTTCTGTTTGCTTTTTCTGACTATGCGTATCTTTCAGTGTGCCTATATGATATGGATACATATATATCCGGTGCATATATAGAAATAAATATTAATTTAATTTATTAATATATATTAATTTTATTTATTTATTTATTTA
>NW_013572845.1:3537-4901 GCF_000499745.2 Eimeria mitis | reverse complement strand
ATATATATATATATATATATATATATATATATATATATATATATTTATTTATTTATTTATTTATTTATTACTGCATGAAAAATTCAAATACAAATATTTCTGTTTGCTTTTTCTGAGTATGCGTATCTATCAGCGTGCCTATATTATATGGATACATATATATCCGGTGCATATATAGAAATAAAAATTAATTTAATTTATTAATATAAATTAATTTTATTTATTTATTTATTTTTTTATACTTAAGAAACGAAGAGAGGGTGTATGCGTGGCTGTGTATCTGACCCCCAAAATTCTCTCTATAGTTGAGCTGCTGGCCTCTGCGTTTTTTTGTTCGATGATTTTACAGAAGAGTCGATGAACGCCGCATTCAAAGAAAACTTCTGCGACTTGAATTTCTTTGCGTGCGAGTGTTTGTTGCAGTTTTATCTTTTCTTTGTTTGTTTTTTCTTGGTTTTTCGCAGCATCTTTGGCTTCTTTGTGTTCAGATAAACCTTCTTCTCTTGCTTTTCTTCTTTCTTCTTCGATTTCATCGACTAAAAGGTGCACTTGTGCCTCCCATCCTCCTCCGCCTGCTGTGAGCCCCTCCTCAGCAGCAGCCACCAGGCAACGAATGTCAGCCGCAAACTCAACACGGCGAGGCGGCTTTGAGTATATTCCCGGCATTTCTTTTTCAAAAAACAAAAATTAATATAAAATAAACAATAATAAAGAGAAGAAAGCGAGCGGTTAAGCCCACGTACAGCTCACGTAAGGATATGCATGTTCTTGCACACGCCGCCGCTCTCCGCTCTCCTGTTGTTCAAATCACGCGATTAAAAACCTGAAACATGGGTGAAAAAAAACTTTTCCTGCTTTTTATTTTTATTTATTTCTATATAAAAAGTTTTTATTGAAAGATAACGGAAGCTGTTCAGGTGGCGGCAGCGCGGAGACGTGGTGATGGCTTGGGCGCCTCGAGGCGAAACCATACAAGAAGAGGATTGAAATGAAGGCAAACCGCCACCTAGTATATTTAATAAAGTTTTAAATTGTTTAAAAACTTAATATATGTTTTATATAAACAAAATAAAGAGGAAATCGACGGCTGATTCCATAAGAAGCTGCAGAGGCCGTGCGCTGGGCGGCAGTCGTCGGTGCTCGCGAGAGAAGAACACAGCCCTTCTTGCGGTTTAGGATTCACAAAAAACGAGCGAAAAAAACAACAACCAAAGCATTTTTAATTGTTAAAAATAATTATTAATGTGTATTTTTGCATTTATTTTGTATATTTCAGCTCCATAGAGACCCATTAAGGCTTGAAATGCACACAGGCAACGCTACGCGTGATCTCGTGCAGCTCTGCACGAGCTGCGGTATCCGCG
>NW_013572845.1:2143-3437 GCF_000499745.2 Eimeria mitis | reverse complement strand
AACGGAAGCTGTTCAGGTGGCGGCAGCGCGGAGACGTGGTGATGGCTTGGGCGCCTCGAGGCGAAACCATGCAAGAAGAGGATTGAAATGAAGGCAAACCGCCAGCTAGTATATTTAATATAGTTTTATATTGTTTAAAAACTTAATTTATATTTTATATAAACAAAATACAGAGGAAATCGACGGCTGATTCCATAAGAAGCTGCAGAGGCCGTGCGCTGGGCGGCAGTCGTCGGTGCTCGCGAGAGAAGAACACAGCTCTTCTTGCGGTTTAGGATTCACAAAAAACGAGCGAAAAAAACAACAACCAAAGCATTTTTAATGGTTAAACATAATTTTTAATGTAGATTTTTGCATTTATTTTGTATATTTCAGCTCCATAGAGACGCATTAAGGCTTGAAATGCACACAGGCAACGCTACGCGTGATCTCGTGCAACTCTGCACGAGCTGCGGTATCCGCCGATTTCCAGTGAACAATTTGCCCCGATATTTTATTAAATATTTTTTAAGAAAATTAATTTATAGTTAAATCTAAAAAAAAAGAAAATATGCGGAGCGTTGCCGTAGCTGTGCACGAACTTGAATTTGACCTGTCAGTCAATCACCTGTGGCGTGAAGCCGGTTATTTGCGAGATATTCTCTCGGAACCAAAAACCTAATTAGAAAAAAAGTATTAAATTTAACATTAAAAACTAATTAAAGATTAAATTAAGTACTGTTTCAGTATTTTTATACGCGAAACTGAGGCTGTTGCTGCTCCGGTAGTGCTTGCTGTGGAGCTGGTGGTAAGCAGCGCCACCGCCGCTGTGAGCGAGCTGCGATGCATCACCAGCTGACTGCTGCAGAAACGAATCGTTTTGAATATTAATTTAAACAAAAAAATATAAATACAGAAACCCCAATACTTGGCTACCCATATTTACGTTTATATTCCGCTGGTCACCATGGCTGACGCCCCCAGGCAGTGTGATATTTGTTGCGAGGAGCTGACACAAAGCGATAAAGTTGGGGTCTTCTTCGGCGAAGCGTTTCATAAACTATGGTGAGTATACATAATTTATTTATTTTATTTATTTTTTTCCTTTTGTTTCTTTGGTTTTTTGTTTTTTTGTTTTGTTTGCTGGACCGCAGCACTTGCAGGGGATTGATAGAATCCACGGTTCAATAAACAACAACCACACGAAATATTATAATACTGAAAATATTAGTAGTAAAGATAAAAACAACAACAAAAAAACAACAGCAACAAAAGCAACAACAAGAAAAGCGGCAGAAACAGCACCATTACGAAG
>NW_013572845.1:1384-2043 GCF_000499745.2 Eimeria mitis | reverse complement strand
AACAACAACCACACGAAATATTATAATACTGAAAATATTAGTAGTAAAGATAAAAACAACAACAAAAAAAACAACAGCAACAAAAGCAACAACAAGAAAAGCAGCAGAAATAGCACCATTACAAATAGAATAAAAGCGAGAACAACAGCACCATGCACAGGAAAGCGTTTATATTTCTGTTTAATTTTTTTTTTGTTTTCTTTTTGTTTTGTTTTTTATTTATTTTCAGCTTAGAAAGATGGCTTCGTGCACCCAAAGGGCTTGAAAAGGCGTGCGTTCTGTGTCGCGGTAACCTAAGAGAAAGGCTAGAGGATTGGTATTCTGCACCGGGTGGATCGAGCGCAGCAGGTGATGTTTCCAGCAAAAAATAAAAATAAATATTATAAATTAATTAAAATAATTGTTATTTTTATCATTAATTTTAAATAGAAGCACAGAAAGAAGCAGAATACAAATATTTAATTGAGGCAGGGAGATGGGCTTTCTTTCGCTTCCTGTTTAGCCATCGTCGCCTCATTTCTTCTTTCATTTTATAATACTAATAAAAATAAAAATAAATAACAATAAAAATAAAAATAATAAAAATAAAAAGAAATAAAGAAAAAGTAAAAATAATGATATCTTCTTTTGTTTGCCTTTCATGCTGTTTCGGTCGTTAT
>NW_013572845.1:1080-1284 GCF_000499745.2 Eimeria mitis | reverse complement strand
TCGCGGTAACCTAAGAGAAAGGCTAGAGGATTGGTATTCTGCACCGGGTGGATCGAGCGCAGCAGGTGATATATTTAGAACAAAATAAAAATAAATATTATAAATTAATTAAAATAATTGTTATTTTTATCATTAATTTTAAATAGAAGCAGAGAAAGAATCAGAATACAAATATTTACTTGCGGTAGGGAGATGGGCTTTCTC
>NW_013572845.1:697-937 GCF_000499745.2 Eimeria mitis | reverse complement strand
AAAATATTTTTTTTTTTTTTTTTTTTTTCTGCATGCAGCTGGGCCTTTCCTTGTGCTTCGCTCGGCCAACATCTCTGAGGTTTGTTGAATTGTTTTTTGTTTAAAGCGAAATAAATAAAAAATATAAAAAAAAACAAAACAGAAAACAAATATAAACATAAAATAAACACAACACGACCAAATAATTTTTTTTTATTGTAGTTAATGCAGACAACAGTGCGGGTTGTATAGCCGCATACA
>NW_013572844.1:3747-4533 GCF_000499745.2 Eimeria mitis | reverse complement strand
AGCTAGCTGGATAGCTAGATGGATAGCTAGCTAGCTAGGTGGGTAGATAGGTAGGTGGGTAGCTAGCTAGGTGGGTAGCTAGCTAGCTAGCTAGCTACGTAGGTAGCTAGGTAGGTCATGGCTAGCTGACAGCTAGCTGAGATATAGGAGGCTAAATAAATATATAGATAAAGGCTAGCTCGTTATCTAATATATAACAAAGGGAATGATCACAGCTAGCTGGCAAACAGCTAGCTAGCTAGCTAGCTAGCCAGCTAGCTAGCTGATAAGGAAACGAAGGACTGGCTAGACAGCTAGCTAGGAGAAGGGCGGCTACTTGTGAAAAGTAAAAAAAAGAGAAGAAGCCGCGTTGCAGCAGCAGCAGCAACAGCAACAGCAGCAGCAGCAACAGCAGAAAAAACAACAGTAGCAGCAGCAGCAGCAGCAGCAGTAGCAGCAGCAGCAGCAGCAGCAGCAGCAGCAGGAGTTTGGGGTGTACGGACAGCGGTCACTGAAGGCAGCGGAAAGGGAGAGAGGGTAGCTCGCCCAGTCTAGTGTCTGCAGCAAAAAAATAAAATAAAATAAATAAAATAAAATAAAATAAAATAAAATAAATAAAATAAAATAAATAGAATAAAATAAATAAAATAAACAAAACTAATTAATTTAATTAATTTAATGTAGACAGCAGCAGCAACAAAAAAACAAAAACAGCATTAAAAAAATGAAAAAAAAAAGACAGCAGCAGCAGCACGAACAGCAAACCAGCAATAACAACAACCCCACCACAGCAGCAGCAGCAGCAGG
>NW_013572843.1:2354-3690 GCF_000499745.2 Eimeria mitis | reverse complement strand
AAATACTCGCTCGTTTAGTTTTTAAAAAAAAAGGGTTTATAGATTTATATGAAAAACTTATTGCTGTTGCGGGATATAGGTAAACACTAAACCCTCATAAACCCTAAACCTAAACCCTAAACCCTAAACCCTAAACATTTATTTATAGTAATTTATATTAATCTATATTAATTTATATTTATATTTATATATATTTATTTATATTTATTTATATTTATTTAGATTTATTTATCTATTCTTTTTTGTATTAGCTGCACGATGGTGCGTGTACACCCGAAACTGTTATTTTTTTTTTTTTTTTTTTTTTTTTTTTTTTTTTTTTTTTTTTTTTTTTTTTTTTTTTTTTTTTTTTTTTTTATTTACAAAAACACAAAAATAATAGATAAAAACGACGAGAAAAAAACAACAAACATAAATATAAATAAATATAAATAAATATAAATTTATATTTATTTATATTTATTTATTTTTGTTGGTGTATAGGGTGCGATCCGACTTACTATCAATTCCTTTTTCTATGGGGTGTAATATGGTGTGTGTACACTCAAACCGTCATTTATCTATAAACCGAGAAAAACTAAATAAACAAAGAAAAGAGAATATAAAAGCGATGCATGCACTACAAAAAAAACTAAATGAAGGGGGAAATATAATATGGGTTGCACCGAGCGGTGGGAGAGATAGAGCTGATAGCAATGGGGTGTATGTACACCCACATAAATTTAATCTTAAAACAATTTCTTCTTTTTCTCTTCTCGCAAAAAATACACAAAAACATAAAAATATAAATACATTCTTCTATCCTATGGCACTCTATGCGGCGCCTATTTGTCCACCACCAAAAGAGGTAAAGTTAAACACGCTGCTGCTGCTGCTGCTGCTGCTGCTGTTGCTGTTGCTGTTGCTGTTGGTGTTGCTGCTGCTGCTGCTGGTGGTGGTGGTGGTGCTGCTGTTGCTGCTGCTGTCGGTGTTGCTGGTGTTGCTGGTGTTGCTGCTGCTGCTGTTGCTGGTGTTGCTGGTGGTGGTGTTGGTGGTGGTGGTGGTGTTGCTGCTGGTGGTGGTGGTGGTGGCGGTGGTGGTGTTGCTGTTGGTGTTGCTGCTGCTGCTGGTGTTGGTGTTGGTGATGGTGGTGCTGTTGCTGCTGGTGATGATGATGGTTGTTGTTTCTTCTTGCGTTGCTGCTGCTGCTGCTGCTGCTGCTGCTGCTGCTGCTTCTGCTGCTGCTGCTGCTGTTGTTGCTGCTTCTTCTGTTGCTTTTTTTTGTGTTAAACTAAGTGCAATATTTTCCCCTTTCCCCCCGCTTTATAGACCACAAATAAAATTAAGAGTATACAAG
>NW_013572843.1:1924-2254 GCF_000499745.2 Eimeria mitis | reverse complement strand
GGTGGTGCTGTTGCTGCTGGTGATGATGATGGTTGTTGTTTCTTCTTGCGTTGCTGCTGCTGCTGCTGCTTCTGCTGCTGCTGCTGCTGTTGTTGCTGCTGCTGTGTCTTCTATTGCTCTTCTTGGTGCTAAACTAAGTGCAATGTTTCCGCTTTATAGACAACAAATAAACCTAAAAGTATACAATTAAAACCAAATAAAAATTTATAAATAAATAAATAAATATATTATATATTTGAGCTGTATATACACCGCAGGTGATGGATGAACTCGGAGAAGCCCGGCGATGCAATTTTTCGCCGATTGGGGTGGCGTTGGGTCGACCGATAG
>NW_013572843.1:1585-1824 GCF_000499745.2 Eimeria mitis | reverse complement strand
AATAAATAAATATATTATATATTTGAGCTGTATATACACCGCAGGTGATGGATGAACTCGGAGAAGCCCGACGATGCAATTTTTCGCCGATTGGGGTGGCGTTGGGTCGACCGATAAATTGTGCAGTAAATTCAGGTGTATTGGCAGCTCAAGCAGAAGAAGAAATGATGAAATTATATAAATCTATTTCTACTTTTAATTAAAAATATTAAATAAATAAATAAATAAATAAATAAATA
>NW_013572843.1:0-1485 GCF_000499745.2 Eimeria mitis | reverse complement strand
AGTGGTTATTCTGCTCTTTATTTATTTATTTAGCGGCGGGGCGTTGCGTCGATCGATAAACTGCTGCGCAATAAATTCGGGTGTATAGGCAGCTCAAACGGAAGAAGAAATGATGAAATAATATAAATATATTTCTACTTTTAATTAAAAATATTAAATTTATTTATTTTATTTTATTTTGTTTATTTATTTATTTATTTTAGTGGTTATTTGGTTATTTAGCAGCGGCGGGGGGTTGGGTCGATCGATAAACTGCTGCGCAGTAATTTCGGGTGTATAGGCAGCTCAACCAGAAGAAGAAGAAATGATGAAATAATTATATAAATATATCTCAAAATTTTAATTAATTTAATTAATTTATTTATATTTATTTATTTATTTATTTATATTTATTTATTTATTTATTTATTTAAGTGGTTATTCAGCTGTTTATCTCCTTATTTAGCGGCGTAGCGATCGGTGTATTTTGGGGTGTATTGGCAGCTCAAGCAGAAGAAGAAGAAACGATGCAATTATATAAATCTATCTCTATTTTATTTATATTTATTTATATTTATTTATATTTATTTATATTTATTTATATTTATTTATATTTATTTATATTTATTTAATTTAATTTTATTTATTTATTTATTTATTTATTTATTCGGTTGTTTAGTTGTTTATTGGTGGGCGCTGGTGCTTATCTTTCTGTGTGTTCTTCTTTCTCTATTTTTATTTTTCTTTTTCTCTTTTTTCTTTTTTTTTCTTTTTTCTTTTTTCTTTTTCTTTTTCTTTTTTTCTTTTACTTTTTTTTTCTGCTTCTTTTTCTTTTTCTTTTTCTTTTTTCTTTTTTTTCTTCTTTCCTTTTCTTTTTCGTTTTTTCCTTTTCCTTTTTTTCTTTTCCTTTTTCTTTCTGCTTTTTCTTTTTCTTTTTTCTTTTTCTGTTTTCTCTGTTCTGTCTCTGTTTTGCCTCCTTTCTCTCTCTTCTTTGTTCTGTTTCAATATTTCTTTTTTCTTTTTCTTTTTTCTTTTTTCTTTTTCTCTTTCTTTTTTATTATTTCTTTTTTCTTTTTCTTTTTCTTTTTCTCTTTTTCTCTCTTCTTTTTCTTTTTTATGTTTCCTTTGCTGTTTTGCATTTCATCCTCAAGCCAGAGGGAAACCCTCTAAACCCTAAACCCTAAAACCCTAAACCCTAAAACCCTAAACCCTAAAACCCTAAACCCTAAACCCTAAACCCTTTTTTTAGGGTTTATTGTATATTCTGCTGTGCTTGTTGGTTTCTCTCATCAATAAAAAAATAAATAAAAAAAAAAACAAAAAAAGAAACACAACGTATAAACAAATCTCGGCTGTACATACATACATACATACACCCAAATAAACAATATAAATACAAATACATGCATGCATGCATGCATGCATGCATGCATGCATGCATGCATGTATGTATTTGTATATATAGATGCATGCATCGATGCATGCATGCATATATATATATATATA
>NW_013572842.1:886-4626 GCF_000499745.2 Eimeria mitis | reverse complement strand
GTTGACCCCTCGCACTGTGCATGCATGGTGCAGTGGTGTTTGTTGCTTTTGTGTTTTTCTTTTTATAATATATAATTTAAATATATTTCTGTTGTTTTATACAAATATATTTTCCACTTTATTCCCCCAACCTACACGCCAGCTCAGCCCCAGCCCCCAATATATATACTATACTTGAACTGTATACAGTAACACCCAGCAACAAAGCCCCATACTTGGTCCGAATCGTCTAGAGGTTAGGACAACACGTTGTGGCCGTGTAAACCCAGGTTCGATTCCTGGTTCGGACATTTTCTTCGTTTCTCTTTTTTTTTTTTTTTCTTACTTCTGCAGCAAACCAACTTTGGGGTCCAAGACATATGCAACACAAGTAATATGCTCTGCATCAAGTTAGCACAGAAATATTCAATACGTTGCATGCATGTAAATATCAATGTTCTATACATGTCTACAGATATAAAACATACACTAAAGGGAACTTTGTTGAAGCTTGCTTGAGCTCACACCCCAGGCTGGCTTGCACCGCCAGCTGCAGCCAGGTGCACTGCAACTCCTCTCAGGCTGCCTCCTCGCCCGCAAATCCAGGCCCTGAACTGAGCCCCCAGGATGCTTGGAGACAAGGGAGAGACGTCAACTGCTTGGGAGAAACTCTTACATCAAGTCTTTCTCTTGGTTGCAGCTCGTTTGACGGGCGGAAAGCACGCATTGCAACACGAGTCCTCAATGTTAGCTGATCACCGGGCCCTGCACCAAGGTCTACGACCTAGATAAGTATTCCCCAGAAACAAATGAGCTTTTGTCCGGTCCTCAGTTGTCCTGTAGCTTAGGTGTGCTGGGGTGGAGCGGAGCGGAGCCAGAATGTCATGAGCTGGAGAGCTCTTTGCTGCAAGAGTTGTCGCAAGCCAACCCCACGAGCAAACAGTTGCTTTCACTTTCCTACATAGGCTAACGCTGTAGACAGTCGTCAAGCACTTATTCGGCCCTCAATGCACGGCCTACATGCAAGTAGTAGTACAGAAACGAACTTCACACAAGCCATACTCGGTCTGCCTTCTTCCGTCCCCCAAGCAGCAGATAGTCTCGCGTGCGTGATCAGCACCGACGATTGGTGAACCGCACCCTGAGAGGTTTCTTCAGTTAGCTTCATCCGCTGCTGGCCCGTACGCAGTACCTGTGGGGCCGTTCGGCGTTTTGTTTACTGCTCGTTAACGGAAATCTGTGCCATTTGATTTGGGTAGATGCCCCTCCTTTATGCGGAGACCTCACACTACTTAAAAACATGCATTATAGTGCGACCAGCGTGTAACATTAGTAAGCGGGAAGGCGGGGTACCCACCAGCTCCCAAACCAAAATATGGAAAGATGGTAGTGTTGTCGGCGTCGCTGGGGGGGCTTGCAGTAGCCGGTGGCAACAGTACATATCCTGGGCAAAAGCAACCAGGGCAAAAGTACAGATATATAGAAAGAGTTGAGCATCTCTTTTACAGTGACAAAGCAAATCTCAAACCAATGGGTAAGCGTAGTCCCCACACAGCTTTGCCAAATCGGCGGGGGCAGTAGCTGCCTCTGACTCGAGAGAAGAGGTAGATGGTCTTGAGAAACTGCTTCCAAAAACCGTGGATCAGAGACTCACTTGCGGTTTATATATCCTGACCATCTAACATAATAATAACTTCTCCGTTTCTGTGGCCTCTGCGGGTTCTTACACGTGGCTACAGGACCTCAGTCTCCTCCAGTAGTTCCCGCTCACGGTGAGGTTGTTGCCGTTTTCTCGATAGAGTTCGAGGGAATAGCTGTGATTCTCCTAACCGCTCTAGAGAAACCATATAAGTGGGTTAATATCATCCTTTTCAAGTTGAAGGTAAGTCTACGATCCAACGCAACGCATCAAAAGGACAGCGAAAAGCAGAGGGCCATGACTAACGGATGCCAACCTGGTTCGTGTGTTCGCCCTCGCGCGCTTTTCGTTCTGCATAGAAGTCACGGTAGTTAAACGTGACATCTCAAAAGTGATGTTTTAGAGTTTTTTGGCTGGGGTTCTTCTGCTTTCTTCACTAATCCCCGCGATCCTGCGGTGCTGCATGGAGAGAGTCTAAACAGCAAGCCAGTACTTGGTTTCTTTTTGTCTCACCGACCTGCCAAGAGACTATCATCCCAACGCCTATCTCCGGGAGCCAGTTAGTTGAGGTGTACTAGGCGCCTCCCGGGTGGACAGTCCCTTGAGAGCTCTCTGTTATTGAGTACATCTGAGAACGCTTCCTTAAACGGTGGGTTAATCCTGCTGTTCCTCGGCTGTTAGCTGGATTGAATCCCCTACGCTGGGCTTTTGGCAGCTCTAAAGGCCGGCACAAGGAAGTGCATGCGTTTCTCCGTCATTTCCAGAACGGCCACTAAACTATGTTCAATGCTCCGTCCTTCCTTCGTTTCAGAGCACAGAGTCCGTTTCTTTCATCCTAGTGGATGCAGGTACTGTTGAGCTCGGTGGGATGTGCAGTCTCACAAGGGGTTCTGGCAAGAAGGCATCAATCGTCTCTTCTGCAGACCGTATGCGCCAATTCCAGTGAGTTTCAAGCCGCACGTGCCTCATTTTGTTTTTTTTAATTTTGCCGACCGTACGAGTCCTTCCTTATGGTACTGTGACCAAGTTCTGCAATAGATATGACGCCAGTAGCAACTGTACCACTTCAACTACGTTTTACAAACACTTCTACCGAACAAAGAAATATTCTCACTGCCTCTGGCGTAGACAAGTGCACTCTTCATGAATGAGTTTCGTGGTTGAGTGCTGTTCGGCTGGAAGTGTTGGGGACACTGCGCTCGTTCCAATGAGACGAAAGCCCCACACTGGTCGCATCCACACCGGATAGCAGATAGAGATAATCTTTCATTACAGGAGAGAAAGAAATATCTGGATTAAAAAAAAAAAAAACAATTTTAGGAGTATAGCTGCATGTTTCCCCTTTCATTCTCTACAGAGCGCCTTCATGGCTAATCAGTGATATGCAACAAGCCCCGTGAGTGTGGCGATAGAGGCCGCCTCTGGCGCCTACCCCAGGCAACGACGAGCTGTTACTAACACTAGCCATAGTTCTCTATCTTAGAAGACAAGCTGCAAAGAAGCAAAATATTTCCCGGTATCAAAGGGGGGGCTCAGCTGTTATTTGGATCTCTTATCTGAAATATTTTGCATGTTGGGTACAGCAACACGAAGGCCTGGAGATAGAGAGAAGAGTCAGCCTATAGTGAGCTGCTGCAGAGTTTGCTGCAGCCCCAGATGCAAGACAAACCCAAACACAACTGCGCGCAGGTGCCGCGTGCATGCATGCACTGACACTGTACGTAACTGGTGAGCTGTGACTTTGCCTATGCTGCCAGCTTGTAGCTAACTAGAAAATACAATATACTAGCAGCAGACTGAGCGTGCTGCTGCTTCTTCTTAGGGCCCCCAGCTGTGCTGCGCCGATGGGCCCCTCATAATTACATTGTAGCTCTTGAGTTTCTCTGTCTATACAGTGGCTTGAAGCAGCAGCTAATATATCCGCGTTGCACACCCAGCAGCAGCAGCGAAAACAGCAGCAGCAGCAGCAGCAACAGCAGCAGCAACAGCAGCAGCAAGACAGGCGGCGGCGGCAGATGACCCGTCGGTACTGCTGCTGCGTTGTTGATAGCCTTCTCATACTGAAACTTAGAGAATAGAGGATAAGCAATATAAATAAAAAGAAAAAATAAATAAAAAATGC
>NW_013572842.1:400-827 GCF_000499745.2 Eimeria mitis | reverse complement strand
TGAGTTCGAGTGTATGTACAGCTCCGTTGCTGCATTCTTTTGTTAGATAAGTTTCAATAAAACTTTTTTTAAAACTAATTTTATGTTTCCTTTTTCCTTTTAAAACATCAACACGACGCTGCCTATACACCCGAGCCCAACGATCGGCTCGCCAGCTGTCGCGCTGCAGCCGCAGTTGAATATATCCTGCTGCTGCTGCTGCTGCTGCTGCTGCTGCTGCTGCTGTCTTCCTCTCTCTGCTTCGCCCCCCACCTTGCTGCTGCTCATACAGAAAAACCCAGCGCTGCTGCTGCCATGAAGTCTGTGCCGGCAGCATAAGGAGCGGGAGAACCGACAGAGGCCCTCTGCAGCAGCAGCAGCAGCAGCAGCAACCTCAGCAGCAGCAGCAGCAGCAGCAGCAGCAGCAGCGGCAACGCTGTTCTTCCTC
>NW_013572842.1:0-300 GCF_000499745.2 Eimeria mitis | reverse complement strand
CCGAGCCCAACGATCGGCTCGCCAGCTGTCGCGCTGCAGCCGCAGTTGAATATATCCTGCTGCTGCTGCTCCCCCCCCAGGAGTACACACCCGAGATGGCTTCCCTTCGCGCTGTTGGTGAGCCTGCTGCTGCTGCTGCAGCAGCAGCAGCAGCAGAGGGGGCAGCAGCAGGAGATGCAGCAGCAGCAGCTGCTGCTGTTCATAGCCTAAAGGAGGAAGGCAACCGCCTCTTCAAGGAGGGGGACTTCGCGGGCGCCAGTGCTGCATACACCCGGATGATTGATGCATGCAAAGCAGCAG
>NW_013572841.1:4604-4897 GCF_000499745.2 Eimeria mitis | reverse complement strand
ATATGTATATATATTTATATATATATGTATAAACCCTAAACCCTAAACCCTAAACCCTCGTAATTCCACGTTGTATAGTTTAATATAAAATTGTGTACTCTCCTTATTATGCTGGCTAGCTGCCTGGCTGTGCATCTAATAAATAGCTAGCTAGCTAGCTAGCTAGCTAGCTAGCTAGCTAGCTAGCTACATAGCTAGCTAGCTAGCTAGTTGGCTAGCTAGCTAGCTAGCTAGCTGCGGCGCCGCCAGGAGACAGCGCCGAGAGCGGCATCTCCTCCCTTCAGTACCCGTTG
>NW_013572841.1:4439-4504 GCF_000499745.2 Eimeria mitis | reverse complement strand
GCTACTAGTGCTGCTGCTGCTGCTCCTGCAACTACTGTTGGTGCTGCTGCTGCTGCTGTTGCTGC
>NW_013572841.1:0-1120 GCF_000499745.2 Eimeria mitis | reverse complement strand
AGCAGCAACAGCAGCAGCAGCAGCAGCAGCAGCAGCAGCAGCAGCAGCAGCAGCAGCAGCAGCAGCAGAAGGCTGAAGCAGCTGTCTGATGAGGTTGCGAAAGCTGCTGCTGCATGGGCAGCAAACCGCAAGAAGATATGTGTAGCCCCTGACCTCTCAGGTAAACCCTAAACCCTAAACCCTAAACCCTAAACCCTAGACTGTAAACTGTAAACCCTAGGATGCAGGGTATGATGGGGGCATTGGGGGTTTGTAGATATGTCTTTTGAGGGTTTAGGGTTTGTGTTTTTTGCTTAGCTGGAATGCTATCTCTAGGGCCTAGGGTTTAGGGTTTAGGGTTTAGGGTTTAGGGTTTAGGGTTTACGCAGGTCTGGGGGTTTGTGTTTCTTATAATAAGGAGACAGAGGTGGGGTGGAGGCCCCTTGGCTATACACCGCAAACCCTAATTAAAATAATAAAAAAAATAAAACACAAAAAAACAAAAACAGAAACGAAAGAGCTAGAAGAGCTGCTAACCCTCGTAACAAACCCTAAACCCTAAACCCTAAACCCTAAACCCTTGTTTTCTCCATGACAAACCCTAAACCCTAAACCCTAAACCCTAAACCCTTGTTTTTTCCACGAAAAAGCGGAAACCCTAAACCCTCAGTGTGATAGATCGAAGCGCACACTCCTAAAACACTTCTGAGGGTTTAGGGTTTAGGGTTTAGGGTTTAGGGTTTGTGCTGCAGGCATCGATTGCTGTCGATGAAGGAGATAGCGGAGCCGCGCTGCAGCTGGGGAGAAATTTATGGTGTATAGACACCCCAGGAGAAAACCACTGTTTTATGTTAAACCCCGCCAAAGTAATATATAAACCCTAAACCCTAAACCCTAAACCCTAAACCCTCGTGAAGAGTTTTAGCTCTATCTGTGAAAAGCTCAAACCCTCAAACCCTCTCGTCAAAAAATTAACGCAAAACAAAACTCCTAGGGTTTAGGGTTTAGGGTTTAGGGTTTAGGGTTTGTGTGCTGCAGAGACTGCTGAGCTGCGCATACACCGCAATGGGGGAATTAGGGTTTGCGGCTATTGTTGAGGCTCACTATCACCAGCGTGTAGCTGTTCTTAAGGAACACCAAA
>NW_013572840.1:4611-4897 GCF_000499745.2 Eimeria mitis | reverse complement strand
CCAGTTGCTTGGATAGCTTCTGCCGCGGTTCGATACCTCCAGTGACTGCCCGGGGACTATTGTTCGTCTGCCATGCGTGTTTGTTCCTGCGGTGGGCCGAGCATTGGTTACTGCGTCAAGGCATACTAAAGCAGGAAAGGACCAAGGTGCATGGCTGTGTGGTTGTTGGGTAGATGCAAGAATACCTTTGGGGGAGCATTTGAGATTATCAAGGAGTACTCCTGATTGGACGCCAAATCAGCAAAAAGCAAGAATTGGAAGCTGGGCCAATATTTTTGTGGAGCTC
>NW_013572840.1:2849-4511 GCF_000499745.2 Eimeria mitis | reverse complement strand
GGTAGATGCAAGAATACCTTTGGGGGAGCATTTGAGATTATCAAGGAGTACTCCTGATTGGACGCCAAATAAGCAAAAAGCAAGAATTGGAAGCTGGGCCAATATTTTTGTGGAGCTCGAGATTTTTAATGGTCTTGCGTTTCATAGTGGTTTCGCATGTACGTCGAGACATTGAGGAATCCGTGGAGCGCCGCCTTGTCTCTGTGTGCCTGGTTCGCTGTCAATATTGCGGCGGGTTTTCGTGCTGTCGATTCTGTTGTTTTTTCGTGGGACTCGACGTTGCTGGTTGGAGTCCGTGACGATGGTTTGCTCAGGCGCAAGTTCGTAGATGTCCTTTGGCGAGACAACTTGGGCTGTTTTGGGTTTGAGGTCTTCGCCGCACTGGATCCTTTATCTACTCAATGATGGAGTGTTTTGCTTTGCTTGTTCCTGTCTGTGTGTGGCAGGCTTGTGTTTTTAGCCAAGCTTCAAAGAATTCTTCTGATTGTTCTAGTCTGCGCGTTGCCTGCATGGTTTGAGCATGCGCGGGAACGGCGGCAGAGGGTGGCTGCTTGCATGCGCCTGAGGGTTTGTTGGATCGACTCTGCCACTTGGTGCTGGGCTAGTCTCCTCGACCGCGTGTTAGTAGATGACTAAGCCGATGCAGCCTCTGTTGTAGTGATTGCGGAATTCCCTGGTAGTTTGCGATTTTTGTGCGCATTGGTGCTGGTTTGTCTTCAGCAAATGCGCGGCAGTCGGGCGTTATAGGAGGGAAGGGTAGCATTATTGGACGACGTCGCTTTGAGAAGGGGTTCACGCATTTGGGTGGGGCTGGACGGTTGTGGGTATGGTACTGCGCAGCCAGTGAGAGGACATCCGCATCTTGCGTGACAGGCCACATTGCGCGCTTTTTCGGCAGGTGATGCGGCATGGCAGTCATTTGGACGTGAACCGGCTACATATATGTCTGGGGACATATGGCATTTGTTCGACGTGCGTGCGCTTGAAATAGTGTGTGGAGTGCAGCGCTTGTTGCATAGACCGTGCATGGGGGCGTGATTTGGAGGATATGTGGTGCTTTGCACTTGTGGTAGTGATGGGTCGTTCTACGCAGGTTTGCCAACGCGTGTGAGCAGCCGTTTTGCAACGCGAAGGCGTGTGGATTGTGGCATCCATCCCACTGCACAAATCATTTAATGTACGAAGCAGACGTGTCAAATGCCACCGCGTTTTCGCTGGGTAGCCTTCACTGCTGTGCGGTGTATCCTGTATGTCGCGGAGCACTTTGATTTTCCACAGTGGGGCAGTGTTTCTGTGTCATGGGCCGTAGTATGCCGACTTGCATGGGTCGCATGGTCGCACGTAAGCAAAGCCGACTGTTGCTAGACTTTGTGTAAACCGCGAGTGACGGTGGGTAGGTTGGACGGTGCGCTGGGGCAGGCGTTCGTCATGATCATGGGGTTGTCCACCTGATGCGGCAGAGACACTGGCAGAAAGCGGAGACTGGCAAATTCGGAAACACGTCTGTGGGGTTGTCGGTGATGTTCAGTGATCCGCCGTCTGGTTATTCCCCCTGCGGTTTGATGAAGTGGTGAGGCACCGGCGCTCCTACGCGCAAACTGTTGAAGTTGTTGGTTGACGTTGTGCGCAGTGCTCGTATACTGCTGGAGGGCATCTTAGTTA
>NW_013572840.1:2458-2749 GCF_000499745.2 Eimeria mitis | reverse complement strand
GCGCAAACTGTTGAAGTTGTTGGTTGACGTTGTGCGCAGTGCTCGTATACTGCTGGAGGGCATCTTAGTTTTGGCGACGTCAACTAATTCGGTGGCGCGTTTGTGGCTTGTCCTCAGCAGAAGCGCTTTGCCTGGTGCCACCTTTGGAGGTGGGTGGCTTGCTCCTGCATCTTGTTGCGGATGCGAGTGTTTGATTTTGTCTCTGTATGTTTGTGTTTCCGACTGGACGCTCCTTGCGTGTGTTTACAATAGACGCTGCGGTGTCAGGAATACTGAAACCTGGAGGTGTAG
>NW_013572840.1:1871-2156 GCF_000499745.2 Eimeria mitis | reverse complement strand
AGATCATGAAGTTATTGCGAAATGCCCTGATATTTGGCGACTTTTGTGAGCATTGCTGATAGTTCGTCTTCAGCAATTGCGCGGCAGTCTGACGTTATACGAGCGAAGGGTAGCATTATTGGACGACGTCGCTTTGAGAAGGGGTGCACGCATTTGGGTGGGGCTGGACGGTTGCGGGTGTGGTGCTGCGCAGTCTGTGAGAACCCAGCTACTCTCCAGGTCGTTGACCATTGCTGCAGACTCGCAGCTGCAACTCGTGTAAACAAGTGCAGCTCCACTGTCTCC
>NW_013572840.1:1658-1725 GCF_000499745.2 Eimeria mitis | reverse complement strand
AGGTCTTCTGGCTGTCTTTCCGTCGAGTCTGTTATGCGGTGTGGACTAACGAAAGTGTGCGCAGGAC
>NW_013572840.1:795-1558 GCF_000499745.2 Eimeria mitis | reverse complement strand
GGCGTTATAGGAACGAAGGGCAGCATTATTGGACGACGTCGCTTTGAGAAGGGGTGCACGCATTTGGGTAGGGCTGGACGGTTGCGGGTGTGATGCTGCGCAGTCTGTGAGAACCCAGCTACTCTCTAGGTCGTTGACCATTGCTGCAGACTCGCAGCTGCAACTCGTGTAAACAAGTGCAGCTCCACTGTCTCTGAAGTTGCCGTTTCTCACTGCTCGCACATGCCCTTGAAGCAGTGCGTGGAATGCAGTGCGGTGCATGCGGCAGTGGCAGACGTGGCATGCTGGCGTGGGTTCTGTAGGGCTCACAGGTCTTCTGGCTGTCTTTCCGTCGAGTCTGTTATGCGGTGTGGACTAACGAAAGTGTGCGCAGGACTGGTCATTTTTGTGGGAATTGGATTTTGTGCGACTGCTGCCGCGCGGTCTGTCGGATAAGATATTATTGGTCGAGCCAGCTATTATGGTGGAATGCCCCTCCCAGTTGCGTGAATAAGTTTCGCCGTAGTTGGATACATTCAATGACTGCCCGGGGACGTTCGTTGGTCTGTCATGCGTGTTTAATCTGGTGGTGGGCCGTGCATTAGTTACAGCGTCAAGGCATACTAAAGCAGGAAAGGACCAAGGTGCACGCCTGTGTTGTTTTTGGCTAGGTGCAAGATTGGCTTTGGGGGAGCATTTGGGATTATCAGGGAGTACGCCTGATGGGACGCCAAATAAGCAAAACGCAAGAATTGGAAGCTGGGCCAATATTTGTATGGAGCGT
>NW_013572840.1:0-695 GCF_000499745.2 Eimeria mitis | reverse complement strand
GGTAGATGCAAGAATACCTTTGGGGGAGCATTTGAGATTATCAAGGAGTACTCCTGATTGGACGCCAAATTAGCAAAAAGCAAGAATTGGAAGCTGGGGCAATATTTGTATGGAGCGTGAGATTTTTAGTGGTCTTGCGTTTCATAGGGGTTTCGCATGTACGCCGAGACATTGAGGAATCCGTGGAGCGCCGCCTTGTCTCTGTGTGCCTGGTTCGCAGTCAATATTGCGGCGGGTTTTCGTGCTGTCGGTTCTGTTGTTTTTTCGTGGGAATCGACGTTGCTGGTTGGTGTCCGTGGCAATGGTTTGCTCAGGCGCAAGTTCGTAGATGTCCTTTGGCGGGACAGCTTGGGCTGTTTTGGGTTCAAGGTCCTCGTAGGACTGGATCCTTTATCTACTCAATGATGGAGTGTTTTGCTTTGCTTGTTCCTGTTTGCAGTCGACGATGCAGTCTTGGTTGGCGTGCTGAATGCGAATACTGCTTTTGGTTACCCGGGGTGTCAGGTGTCGCCAGGCGGCGCACGGGAGTGCTAGGCATGTCGCTGTTTTCAGTGAGTAGCGTTCAATGAGGACAGTATTCCGCCGCTACCTGGATGTATTTGTAGCTACGGTGTGACGAGTGCTTCCTTCTCTTTTCAGCCTGTAAGGTTAATGCATGGCCTGTGCCTGGATGGCTGCGACAGCGGCCAATGGCG
>NW_013572839.1:2861-4899 GCF_000499745.2 Eimeria mitis | reverse complement strand
AATGTGTATAACTGAGAGCTGATGCACGAAGTGGGACAGCTTGACTAAACACTATAGAACTTTCATGTCTTTCACTTCGAGGTGGGCCGGTCACAACACAAAAGGCAGTGCCAAGAAAAATATGAATGCGTGAAAACGCCATTGACTTATTTCCTCCTGTTCCAACAGTTTGCCTCGTCTCCAAAATGTAGGTCTAGCTTACGTGTAGCTGAGTCCTTGCCCGGCGCCGGCAACCGTAATGAGCTGCACCGCAACGCCTTTGACTCTTGCAATAAGCTAGAAGTTAGCTGATAATGTTACAATGCTACACATTTCTGGCTCCCATCTTAAGATTTCATCTGCACGGAGAGCGATGCATGGCACCGATGCGGGCGGGGACAGGACGACACCGAGAAGGCTCCTCACTTCCGTGCAAAGTCTGATGCCCCTTTCGAAATTTCAAGTTTAGCTTATTGAATGCATTTAATTGCATTCATAAAACGCTCAGGCAGCCTGTGTGAGCTTCAAGTAGCCAGTTTTTCCGTGGCACACCTGTAGCGAACAGCAGACTCTGCTGTTACCGCGTATGTCGTGCGGGCGCACTACAATAAGGAAGTTCTTTTATAACAGCTAGATTTTTCGTTTCTCTTCTTAGATTAAAATTCTCACTTCCCAATTAGGAGCATGCTTAAGTAACGTATAAGCTTGTAGTTAGGATTATTCACACAGTTACTCACACAATCATATGCTACCTCGACGCGTGCCCGGGCGATGCCGCAGCCGACTGACTGCGGCGGCCGAGCCGAACCCGCCAGTCCAGAAGGGACGTTNGTGCCCGGGCGATGCCGCAGCCGACTGACTGCGGCGGCCGAGCCGAACCCGCCAGTCCAGAAGGGACGTTGCCGATGCTGGCCCAAATCCAACTTCAGAATCCTATTCTCTTGTTTTCAAGGACTTAATTTATGTGTATGAATTCACGTGTGTATAATCTTTCTTCATTTCGTTCCGTTTCATATCTCTACCTTCTATCTTACGAGATACCCTCATATGGCGTACAGCGGACCTAAACGCGTGATGACTGTCGTGTTTGTGCTCTAAATTTCCACCCCCTCGTGTAGACGATGTGGATTTAAGAAGTTTAGCTATGTTATTCTAAGGAAGTTCTAGTTCAACTGTTCAGGAAGCAGTATTACCTGCTACTTCCATGCCCTGCTTGAACCCCAGGTGTAGCATGGTCTGCCTACAGTTAGCACGGGAGCCTTCCCTTGCCCCCTTGTATGTTGCGTGTAAGCGAACGCCAACGTTCTATAACTGTATTCAGAGGTAAATTATGCAGCAAAGGAAGCTTTAGCGAGGCTTCCTTGTGTGCGCTTGTGGGGCAGGCTTGTATTCGCAGCCGTAGAGAGGTGCGCTGCAACCCCACTTCAGGTTGCCTCCTCCCCGCAACACCCAGGCCCTGAGCTCAACGCCCAGGGGGACTGCGGACAGGGGAAGGAGGTCAGCTGCTTTTTGGAAACTGTCACTGTGAGCATTTACCCACATTGCAGCTCGTCTCTGTCCGTGATTAATGCCAGAGAGCAACCGCTACACTGAGGGTCCTGAGGGGACTCGTCGGGCGAATGGCTCTTCAGCGGACCAGAGCTTTGTTTCTCATACTTATCTAAAGTGCATCATCTATACTAGATCCGTGGTTGCGCTTATCTGGTTTCTCAGTTCTGCCGGATCTTGTTCTGGTCCACACGTTTCGTTGCCAGAGATGCTGTCTAGACAGTACTACACCGCCTAATTATATATATGCATTCTCGTGTAGCTAGATTGGTTCTATTGATTCCTTGGCTACGCTTATTTATAGTAACTGGATTCTTCAAGCAGAAGTTCTCGGTTTTGTACGGGGTCTCGGGCGTTTGTTTCCTAACCCTGTTGAATCCCAGGGCATTACACCCGCTGTGCTAAGTATATAACGGGAACAGGAGATGCAGCCTAGTGAAACTCAGCATGCATGCTTCAAATGTACGGCAAAGCGGCAGCAACAGATCATAAATGGGTGAATTTTAGTTGG
>NW_013572839.1:2571-2761 GCF_000499745.2 Eimeria mitis | reverse complement strand
AGTGAAACTCAGCATGCATGCTTCAAATGTACGGCAAAGCGGCAGCAAAAGATCATAAATGGGTGAATTTTAGTTGGGTGTATCAATAGTCCTTCGCCCGAGCTCACGGGCAACTGGAGTCCTCAACTCCCCAACCAGAGCCGTTGCGGAAACACATCTTTAGCAATAAGCGCTTCGCCAAGGCGTCTGC
>NW_013572839.1:2358-2471 GCF_000499745.2 Eimeria mitis | reverse complement strand
GTGTATCAATAATCCTTCGCCCGAGCTTACGGGCAACTGGAGTCCTCAACTCCCCAACCAGAGCCGTTGCGGAAACACATCTTTAGCAATAAGCGCCTCGCCAAGGCGTCTGT
>NW_013572839.1:1502-2258 GCF_000499745.2 Eimeria mitis | reverse complement strand
GTGTATCAATAATCCTTCGCCCGAGCTTACGGGCAACTGGAGTCCTCAACTCCCCAACCAGAGCCGTTGCTGAAACACATCTTTAGCAATAAGCGCTTCGCCAAGGCGTCAGTTGTCACAACCTTCAGTTGCCTTGGGGCCGTCGTTGTGCAGCGGTCGTTCCCGGACTTTGTGTCTGGGTCCCTTCCAAGACGGTCACTGGGTCACTTCGTCGCCAATTGCCTTCCACAGATGCTTATTGGTATGTATCTTAGCTGTGTATGGGCAGTCATACTGGTCTACGATGCAGGCAGCACGCTACAAGGCGGTTACTGCTTGCTCATTCTTAGTTATCGTTAACCTCTTTACAAGAAATGCCCGTAAGTGATGAGGTCCATCCACATATTGCTTTTGCACTGCTCGTAGCTGGATGGAGTCTGCCCGCGGAATGTTTGTGATACCGGCCGCGTTTATGCGAGTGCCCGAGCGGTACGCCGAGGCAGACCGAGAAGAATGCTGCTGGACTTCTGCAGACCGCATGAACTATTAAAGGAATGCGGGGCGAGACTTCACACTCCACACTCTCACATACATGGCGAGTGTTGCCCATGAATCGATCCATACTTCGAAGTGCGGCGTGGAGCGAACGCATGCATTCTGGCCACCCCCATGGTGCGCATGGCAGATTCGAAGGGACAGCTATCCATTCAACTGATAATACGGTGCTAGTTCGCAAGAAAAGCAGCAGAAGGTGCGTGATGTACCCGTTTTGCGGGT
>NW_013572839.1:715-1483 GCF_000499745.2 Eimeria mitis | reverse complement strand
ATATATATATATATATATATATATATATATATATATATATATATATATATATATATATATATTTATATACTTGTAGTGAGTTGTGTACGGCAATAAGTTTTCCGCCAGCAAAAAACAATAACAGAACCATGCTTTGGCCTTCACGGCCAGAAGAGCCCTGAGATTCAATTTAAAATGTTCAGTGCCCCAGCTTAGCCCCATCCGCCACTTCCCTGGCCCTCTATCCGAGCGGCCATGGAGGCTCTACTTAAAGGAATAATACTCTAGATGACACTCTAGTCACATACATGGACCTTCGAGATGCTGCGGATCTACTTCCTGCCCCCCCCCTGCAGAGAAGAAGATGCTATTAGCATGTATGCCTTCGCCTTCGCAGCCATTCAGAAATCTCATGATTCTTCCGCTCAAACGTTAAAAAATCAGCTCTCCATGGGTCCCACTTGGGATTACTGAAGCTCAGAGGTGCATAAGGAGAGAGGAAAAGAAGTCGCTTCAGATCTATAATTTCCTCAAGGTTTGGCCGCTTTCCTGCTTTGTATATGGACATGGCGGCCAGCATACGATTGGCGAGGTCGATGTTCAGCATACCACACTCTCGGGTGCGGATTCCTGGCTGGGTATACCGATAGTTCGTATCGAAGCATTCGGAGAATTTCTCCCACCACGTGCAAGAAAGCGGTGGGACCCCTAGGACGTGCATTGCAGACACGATAGCATCTAAAGCCAAAAACTGTCGCCCGATATTCGCCGCGCCGTCCTTAGGGCGGC
>NW_013572839.1:0-615 GCF_000499745.2 Eimeria mitis | reverse complement strand
CCCACCACGTGCAAGAAAGCGGTGGGACCCCTAGGACGTGCATTGCAGACACGATAGCATCTAAAGCCAAGAACTGTCGCCCGATATTCGCCGCGCCGTCCTTAGGGCGGGTTGTCCGTTTGGTTGCGCGAGCCCGAGCTGCTGATGCAATCGCTAGCTCCTGGACATACTCTACAAGAAAGTTTGCTTCCCTCTGATTTAGCGCCTGCTTCATGAACAGAAAACGAAGGGTAACAAAGGTTCCAGCCACTGACGGGACTTTCGTTGACGCAAAATTCGAAGCCGACAGCTGGATGGGCGGAGGGTCCACTCCCTCCTGCAAAACAGGCAGCCGGACAAAAGGATGCTTGCAGATCCAGTCAGCCTGAAGGCGAGTCGCTGCCTCTGCTGGTGATTCTGCTGCTGCAGACGCCTCGCTCGCAGCACCTGCCGCTGCTCCTGCCGTGGATGCCTCGCTTGGAACAACCACTGAGGCTGCTGAGGAGATCTCATGCGCTCGAATCAACTCCGGCTGAGGGCTAGCTGCCGCCGATGCTGGTGCCCCGGCTGCTGCAGATAATTCGCTTGCAGAACCTGCGCCTGCTGCTGTTGCAGCGGCTTCGTCTGCCCCAGCTG
>NW_013572838.1:4341-4630 GCF_000499745.2 Eimeria mitis | reverse complement strand
CATCCATAGTAGCAACACCACTCCACCCATGCTGCTGCTGCTGCTGCTGCTGCTGCTGCTGCTGCTGCTGCTGGTGGTGCTGGTGGTGCTGCTGGGGAGGGTTATAGGTATTTCTTTTGCTGCTGCAGCTGGGTGTTGCGTATATATAATCACGAGAAAAAGCAACAGATAAGTCAGCTAATAAAGAAGTTGCAACAGCACAACCCAAAGAATAACCCAATACATTCAACACTATAGAATCCTCGCCGTGCTCTTCTATCAACTCCTGGATACCGTGCTTCACTGCCTG
>NW_013572838.1:4130-4295 GCF_000499745.2 Eimeria mitis | reverse complement strand
ATATATATATATATATATATATATATATATATATATATATATATATATATATATATATATATTTGTGTGGGTGTGTGTTTGTGTGTTTGGAATAATACATATATCAATAATAATAATAGTAATGATGAACATAATGATGGCAGCAACAATAATAAACATAAAAAT
>NW_013572838.1:2506-4096 GCF_000499745.2 Eimeria mitis | reverse complement strand
ATATATATATATATATATATATATATATATATATATATATATATATATAACACCACCACCAACCTCCACTAACAGAGAAAATAGAAATAACAAAAACACCATCAACAGATATAAAAAAAAGAATAACAATTACTATTGTTCTTCTTTTATAATAATCTCAATAAAAAAAACAACAAAACAAAAACAAAAAAGCAACAAAACAAAAACAAACCAATAACACTAATAATAGAATAATAAAAATAGTAAAACAATAAAAACAATAAAACAATAAAACAAAACAAAATAAAACAAACTAAAACAAAAAAAACTAAAACAAAACAAAACAAAACAAAACAAACCAAAACAAAATAAATAAAACAAAACAAAACACAACAAAATAAACAAAATAAAATAAAATAAAATAAAATAAAATAAAATAAAATAAAATAAATAAAAAAGCATACCTGAAATACAGCGCTTCTGATGGTGCAGGGTGAGGGACTGCCGGTGGAGTTTCCATATCCAGGAATATCAACAAAAAGAAAAGAAAGACGATACCGTTTTTCGTCTTTTATTTCAGAAACATCATAAAGAAAAGGCCCAAATGCTGAAAAATTATTCTTCGCTGCAACATAAACATAAACATATTTATTTTTTGTTTTTTTTTTGCTTTTTTTTTGGGGGTTTTGGGGGTTTTTTGCTGTCGGAAGCGTATGCATGCAAGCAGTTCCTATAAATTATATATATATATATATATATATATATATATATATATATATATATATATATATATATATATATATATATAATTCATATTAAATATATATTCCCATTATATATATAAAAATAATTTCATATTAAAAAGTTTTATATTAAACTTAACAAAAAATGATTGTATATTTGACATGATTTGATATTAAAAAAAATTTTTATAAAAAAAATAATTTTAAATAAAACTATAATTCTATAAAAAATTTTATAAAAAAATAATTTTATATAAAATATATAAAAAAAATAAAAAAAAAAATAAAAAAATATATTCTCACTGGCTTCAGATTCAGCGGGGACCTCTCCACAAGCCCAGGCAGCTGCATGCGTTGTTTGGTCTTGGGTGGGGTTGCGCCGCTGCATGCAAACAAAACCCTAAACCCTAAACCCTAAACCCTAAACCCTAAACCCTAAACCCTAAACCCTAAAGTATAAAGTATAAAGTCAAAGGTGTTCTTAATAAAATACAAGCATAATTTACAAATCCTAAACCCTAAACCCTAAACCCTAAGGTCTTCTTGATAAAGTACAAGAATAAAACTACCATAATGCACAAACCCTAAACCCTAAACCCTAAACCCTAAACCCTCACATGTTTGTGTGTACGGTGTATCAGTGTTATGCATATAAACAACCCAAAAAAAAAGAAAAACACAAAGCACCTAAAATAAACAAAATATAAACAACATATCCATACATATATAAATATAAATATAAACATATATACAAATATACAAGAAATACAAATATAAATACAAACATAAACATAAACCTAAACAAAAATACAAGCATAAACAAAAACATAAACAAAAACACAAACATAAACAAAAACCTAAACACAAA
>NW_013572838.1:2225-2475 GCF_000499745.2 Eimeria mitis | reverse complement strand
AAAAAAAAAAAAAAAAAAAAAAAAAAAAAAAACATAAGAAATACCTGCTGGTGATAGAGTCTATAGAGGTCAAGCGCGAGCTGTCTGCTGCTTTCTTTGTTTTTTTCTTTTTCTAAATTTTCGCTGAATTCTACAAATTCACTCGGCGGTATCTCAGAAGCCCAACGCAACAGCTTCCATGCAACCACCAAACCTGAAATATAAATAAATGTATAAATAAATAAATAGATAAATAAATAAATATAAATAT
>NW_013572838.1:493-1644 GCF_000499745.2 Eimeria mitis | reverse complement strand
AAAAAAAAAAAAAAAAAAAAAAAAAAAAAAAAAAAAAAAAAAAAAAAAAAAAAAAAAAAAAAAAAGAGAACTGACCGTCTAGGGCCTGCATATCTTTGCCTCCAAGAAATATCCAAAGATGGAGCGGCAGTTTACTGTCTGCTGCAGCATCAGCATTTTCATATAATTTATGCTGCAGCAACCTGCTGCTGCTGCTGCTGCTGCAGCTGCTGCTGCTGCTGCTGCTGCTGCTGCTGCTGCTGCTGCTGGTGAAGAGGTGCTGCATGCGTCTATACTTATACTGCTGCTGCTGCTGCTGCTGCTGTTCTCTCGTAAACACAGGCATAAAAGGAATAATCTTTGGGTTCGTTGGCTGCATGCATTCTGCTTTTGCTGCCCCCAAAGAAGAAACTACACGCCGATGCCAACCACCCTTACACAACCAAATATCTTCGCTTGTGTAGCACTGAATACCTATACAATAAATATAAATAAATATATTATTTAAATATATAAAATAAATATATTATTTATTTAGTTTTATTTAATAGAATAAATAGATGTATTATATACATATACATATACACAGATATACATACACACCCTTACACAACCAAATATCTTCGCTTGTGTAGCACTGAATACCTATACAATAAATATAAATAAATATTATATTGTTTATATATATAATAAATATATTATTTATTTAGTTTTATTTAGTAGAATAAATAGATGTATTATATACATATACATATACACAGATATACATACACACCCTTACACAACCAAATGTCTTCGCTTGTGTATACAATAAATATAAATAAATAATATAAATAAATATTATATAGTTTAGTTTATACATAGAAGCAATATATACATATACACAACCAAATGTCTTCGCTTGTGTAGCACTGAATACCTATACAATAAATATAAATAAATATTATATTGTTTATATATAAAATAAATATATTATTTATTTAGTTTTATTTAATAGAATACACAGAAACAATATATACATATACATGTGCATAGGTGTACATAAACACCCCTACACAACCAAATGTCTTCGCTTGTGTAGCACTGAATACCTATAAAATAAATATAAATAAATATATTATTTATTTATTTTTATTTAATATAATACACAGAAACAATATATACATATACAT
>NW_013572838.1:0-248 GCF_000499745.2 Eimeria mitis | reverse complement strand
TGTTTATATTTATAGTTGTGTTTAGAGTTATAGTTGTAAATATATTTATTTTTTTTTTTTATTTTTATTTGTGTTTATACTTGTATTTATAGTTGTAGCTGTAGTTTTATCATATTACTTTCATACTTACTTATATATATATGTATCTATAGGTAAATATTAAAAACATACAATCCATATAAATAAACAAATATATATATATATATATATATATATATATATATATATATATATATATATATATATAT
>NW_013572837.1:13453-19952 GCF_000499745.2 Eimeria mitis | reverse complement strand
AGTCCAACTGTGAAATCTGCGCTTCTCTATCAATGGCTCAGCAGGAATGTGCCCACGAGACAATCGATAACTGACTGGGCGGCGGGGAGGGGCGTAATGAATGACAGGGTGGGACTCCCCCAGAAGAACCAGAACTTACGCACCGCGCACAAAAGACGCCATTTCTACTGACATAGCTAGGGAGAAAGAAGAGACTTTGGATTTGACTCAGATATAGCGACTGCCATTACTGGGCATGTGAATGCTATCGCCGCCCGGTTGTTTGCTGGAGGATGCTCTGCTTACCCCTGCTTGCGTGCAGGCTGGCAGCGGAGGGCCACTTCAGTGGTTAATAATGGCTTGTCGTGTTAGCCCATGCAGCAATCCTGGTTAGTCGTGCATGCACGTGGAGATGCGTTGCAGCACAAGCTGCAGCGAGGTGCGTTACGACCCGTGTGAATCTGTTTTCTCTCCCCTGGACCCAGGCCAATGGGGCGACGGTTCCAGGATGCCTTGTGAGTGGAGAGGGGGCCAATCGCTCTGGAAGCATTTCAGCTCCGTTGCAGGTCACGGCCGTCCTAGGATAAGACTGAGGAATCACGCTATAACAGTGGTACACATGCTCTGTCTGAATTTGTGCATGCGTCCAGGCGGCCTACTGAGGGCCACGTCAGTGTTTAACAATTCTCTATAGTGTTAGCACATGCAGAAATATGGCTTGGTTGAACTTGACTGCTAAGTTCCCATGCAGCACTAGCTGCAGCAAGGCGCACTGCAGCACATGGCAGGCGCATCCTGTAAAGCGCGCCTTCTGGCCCTATTAAATGCCACAGGCGAGCCCTTGAAACCAGGAAAAGGACTTAAGGTAAGAGTTTCCCCTACAGCAGCTGGCTTCCCTCCTCAGTCCTCCGGCATCGTGCTCGTTCATCTTAGGGCCTGCGTTTGCGGGGGAGGAAGCAGCCTAACTGCAGTTGCGGCGCACCTCGCCGCAGCTGGGATGCAAGCCAGCCTCACGTGTGAGCACAGGGAGGTTTCAACGATGCTACCATTACTGCATGCTCTACCTGAGTATACACCTATACAGCGCTTGTATTTGCTAGCAGGCTGCCTATCACGGGGGTGAATGCTGCTGTGCTAACTGCATGCATACCACTCTAGATATCCTCTTCGCATCATCCCAAGGCCCTCGGCACGCTGTTCCCAAAAAGCCTGGAAGATTGACGTCAGCTGCTTTTAGGAACCCTGACGAAGTTGGTTGGCCCGATTGCAGCCCTTGACCTCCACTGAGATTGCACCAAACGTTACTGGTTACCGTCCTTTTACTGTTCCCACGATAGTTAAACAATGATTACGCCTGAGATTCAGGATTTAAGGGCGAGAATATATGGTGTGTCACACTACATCGGGAAGACTTCCTGAACTGGTATGGCCCGAGACGGACGCTGGTACCCTGGGGATGCTTCGGGCTGCGAGAGTTCTGTACGAGGCAGGCACGCGTACGTGGACAGCTTGGCGTGCTTGTCGAAGTTCTTGAGTTATAAAAATTACCAAGTATGTAAATGAGTCATGGAAGCTGACAACTGGACGTCAAGCGCTTGGTCTTTCGACACAGCTCCCCACCAGTGTCAAGAAAAGCGTATGCAGCGGTCTGGTGGGTGTTGTGGGACCCAAAGCGCCTTGAAAAAGTCAAGCGGAATTTCGCAGGCTTTTTAATTGTTCCTTCCCTCAACATAACATTTTTCTTGTCGACGGCGACCTTGTGCATACCAGGCTGGTTCCTTCCCGCCAATCCGCTAATCATCTCCGCCCCGTTCTTTGCGGGGTTGTCTGGCGAGTGGCCACGGAGAGACAAAGTAGCTCGTTGCGGGGGCTGTACCTGTGTTTTTGATTCCCATCTTTCTAATATTACGCCGCAAGAAGCAAGAAACGCCGAATCCTCTGGCGGATAAACGGGCTCCTGGCTACCAGTCCTACCGCGCCCCGATTGTGCTGAGCGTTTCGATGCCAGTTTGGATTTCTTTTTTGAGGTCCAAAAAGTAGTGATAGAAGTATTTGTACTTCTGCTTAGCCTTTTTTGGTTCGCAGCGGCGTCCTGCGGGAGACCCAGCGTTGTTTTCCATCCCCGTTTTCCTGCTGTGCACTTGCGTGTCTCTCTTGGAGGGCTTGAGGAGGCCAAGCCCAACATTCTTTGAAAGAGCCGATAAGTCCGATTCCTGGAAGCATTTTGGCTTCCTGCGCGTGTTCGGTTATTCGCCCAGTGCACTTGAAGTTGCCCTCATTCGGCGAGGAACTGAGCGGGTGAACATGCGATCCACTGCCTCGCCTGCCGTACTGTTACTGGTGCTCTTGCACAGCTGGGAAGCTCCACAGGCGAGGGCGGCTGTAGCACCACAGGATGCAGTGACTACGAGTGTGGAGCAGTTGGCCGAGGTGAAACCTCAAGGGGGTGGATCGTCGCTCGGTGTTGGGCATGATGCTGAAGGTGCGCTACAGGGTAGCCCGGACGGGATGCCGTCGGATGATGGGGTGCATAAGGCGGACTTTCGGCCTGGCGTGCGGGGTCGGAAGTCCGTGCTGACGGCTCTGTTGCTTATTGCGGGGTATTTGCTGGCTCATATTATGAGCGATGAACGGGGGCCCTCTGCGCTGCTTGATCCCGGGCTGTTGAACAAGCGTGAAAACGCTCACCTTGCGAGTGCCGCGGCTGTAACAGGACTGCTGCTCTCTGGACTGGGTGAACTGCTGCAGTCTTTCTTGTTGAGGCGTCAGCGGCATCTGAATTTGCCCCAACGGAGAAGAGGAATGCTTCAGATGGTCTTGGCAGGGTTTTTGTACTTGTCGTGCATTGGTGCTGTCCTTCACTTGGGGCCATTTATGGCAGACAGCGCGTTTCTAGTCCAATTCGTCAGTTTCGCAGCTGCAGGGCTCTTCTTTTGGGGCGGTGCTCTGTACTTCGATCCTTTCGGACTGGTCAATTAGTTCCCGAAGAGACAAGAAGAAGCAGTTCCTCACCGTCTACGGCGTTCGAATTGTTATTTCCTTTTCATGTGAGGACTACATCGTCAAAGCATATTTATCTAGGGGACTTGTGTAGAAACAAAACAAGAAAACCCCCGAAAACTGTACAGATTGGAGAAAAGAGTTGTCCTTATTTTATAAATTGAGGCATATTTGCATTTACGAAATGTTTTCAAATGTCCGGCCTTTGAAGCCATTGTGTACTAAGTTTTGGTGTTCCCGTGGTGGCGCTGACGCTGCTGACGCGTGCAGACGCATATGCGAAAGAAGCGACATGCTCCTACATACTGTGTGCTCTTTGCGTGGAAGTTACATCGCGTTTTCTTATAGAGTTGGCATAGCGAGCCGGGGAGAGGCATTGCTTCGCTCTTCCGTGAAGTGGCCCCGTTCCTTTGTAACGCAGGACTGCCGATTGTATTCGTTTGTATTGTTGCTGTGTAACAGCTGCTGCTGCGCTTTGTGTTAGCAGCGGGTTGAGCCACGTTAGGTAGTGCAGAGCGCTAGGGAGAGAATAGCTCGGCCACTGAGAGAGCAGACACAGAAACTAGATTAAAAGGAGTAGGAGGAACTTAGTTCTGTTCAGAGCAAGAAGAGGCAGACGTGTATGGCAGTAGAAGCAGANAAAAGGAGTAGGAGGAACTTAGTTCTGTTCAGAGCAAGAAGAGGCAGACGTGTATGGCAGTAGAAGCAGATGGGCATTTGGAAGACAGGAAGAACGAGGAGCCCATCCGTAGAGAAAGTGTCTTCCGAGAGTTGCTACCGTAGCTCGCCTTTTCCGCCTACAAAGGCTTACAGGCCGCTGCCTTCGGGTGCACCGGACGTCTCTGAGGAGATCACAGAGACTGGAGGGGCACTGTCAGGATGCTTACTCTCCCTATTTGCAGCTGCCTGTAGTACGGCTACAGCTCGGTCAGCGGTACACTTAAGGACTCTAGGAGAGGGGCGCCGCCCTCCCGATGTATACTTGTTAGCGAGGTAGAGTGGAGAGCATTGCCACTTAGAGACGACGAGGGGAATGTTCCGTTTAACCTGGAAAGAATAGTACATGGGCCAAGCAATTGGCTTCCCATACTTTGCTCCCGGGGGAAGAACGGGAACGACGACAGCGCCCTTCAACGGAGTCGTTGACGATACAGTGCACGTCTCGCATTATCTTGCTGTCCGCTCTGTTCGTGCTCCATTTTCTGAAGGCGCTCCCGCCTGTCCATGTGGAGTGCCGCAGCATAGAGCCCCTGTCGAGTGTTGCTTCCTTTCTTCCGAGTGGCAAGCGGNAACTCCCCCGGACACACACCACAAGGCCAAGCCGATCTGGTCCTGCATTTGCGCTTCCGTTGCACCTCTCGTTCGTCTTGAAATTCCTACAGTTCTGCTAGACGTCGTCTTAACCCTAACTCCCAACCCTATATTGCATTGGGAAGGCCCTGTAACTCCCGGGATGAGTTATTTATTCCTCCAATGCCCCTCTGCAAGCAGGAAACGGCTTGAAAACGACTAGCACGCCAAACGCCCCCATTTCTCGTTGTACCTGGTGGTGTCGGTCAACCCCATGCCTGATAACGTTTTCCTTTGTAGTCCCTAGAGGCGAGAAACTTCGCACGTATCCGGGGAACAGCTCCTTATGTAACCAAAACAAAAAACCAGCGTCCCCACCGTACAGGAAGGGGACTCAAGGCCGGCTGCAACAAAGAGCAGCCCCCATTCACAGGTCCACTGCTAATCCCTCCCCAGCCGACGTAAAGGGTCATCGGGCTCCGCCACACCAGCAAGACGCATCAATAATCCCAATGACTGCGCCTACGCCTTACTGTAGCTGCGTGAGCAGCCAGCCGGGGGAGCAGCGCATGCGTGCAGCAGAATTCCGCCACAGCACTGACCAGCAGNGGTATGGAGGCTTCCTGTTGCTGCTAAATTCATCAGAAGGCTGCCTTAGGGAGCAGCCCAGACCGTGTTGTTCCCCATGGAAAAGGAGCAAGAGGGCCGCCGAAACACGTTTTTTCCGGTTTCCACCATCCAGATGCCAGATTAAAGGTGCACCTTCAAACTTTGAGCTCCTCCCGAAACAGAACTAGACACAAAACTGGATCCTACTCCCCCCATACACAAAAGGCAAGAATAAGGACCACGACAAACTCGTACCCCCGCATGCCTGGAATAGGCATGTAGAGGCACACACAAAGTCAGCTACTATCAGCTGCTCTTCAAACGACCAAACGATGCAACAGCGAAAAAGTGGATTACACGGCCACGGCCGAAAATCATTCGGAAGAAAACAGCAAGGGGGAGGAAGAGAGACGAGCAGCAAGACCAGAGGCATACAGTCAATTGCTATACCGAAACTCAGCGTGCGGCAGTCCAGCGAAAGCAAGGGGGGCTGAACGTGTGGCTTGCGGCAGAGGTTTCAACTGTCAGGTTCTTCTAGAGCAACGCGATGGCTGCCTGCAAGAGCAACGCGTCAACGTATTCTTTTCTTGAAGCACATTCTTGCACCGCATCTTGCACTGCGCGAAGAGCAGAGAGCTTGATGCGTTGCGCCACTGCGCGTTTTTCCCTTTCCTCCTCCGTGATGCTTTTCCATGCTTTCTCCACCTCTGCACCCTTCCAGTAGTCCGCAACCTCGTTTACAAAGGAACGATCATGGTAGCCGGATTGTCGTTCATTGCTCAACTCGGCCTCAAGGTCGACGAGGTAGCGCGTTGCTTCCTCCAGCACGCACTCTGTCTGGGTCTGGGCCCGGCGCGCCAACTCCCCGGCGTAGGCGCTGGCTCCGGTTTCTCCATATATCGACTCGCCGTCGCCTTCCCGCCGCTCACTGNTGTCCTCTTCCAGCCGCGTCCTGGCCGCACCCAGCAAGTCCGCAAACCTTAGCGCCAATTCTCTTTTGACGTCCGCTGGCACTTTGCTTTTGGCCTCCTTCTCCTCAGCCTCACTTATTTGGTCTGACAAGTCTTCTACATGCGTGTTGAGCCTTTTCAAGAAGACGGAGAACTGCACTCCATCTTCTGTCGCTGCTCCCGCGTCAGCTGAAGCCGGCACGTCCGACGATTCCCCGCTGCTCTGCCGATCGTCTTTCGAGCTTGGTAAGTACGGGATCTTGGTCTTCGCGTCTTCGTCCAGAGGAGCGCTGTATTCCCAAAATTCTGGCACCATAGAGGAGCGCTCATCGATGCCCCTGAGGCGCTCAGAGGTGGCATCCAGCAGCGCTATGAGAAACGCACTCCTCACTTTGTGCGCAGCCACTGCCTCGGGTTCGGCATCGCTTGGGGGCGCCACTGATCGTACTCCATTAATAAGCCGGGCAAAGTATTCAAAGACGGTCCGCACTCCACGAGTCCCTTCCGGCACAAACATATACTCCGCCGCAAACTGATTCTTCGTCGTCTCGCTTGCACTTTCCAAGCTTGCCACAATGCCCATAACGTGGAAGGACATGTCATCGACGACATTCAAAACTTTATCCTGAGTGAAAGGTCCTGGAATTGCATATACTGGGTCCCCTTGTCCC
>NW_013572837.1:12705-13353 GCF_000499745.2 Eimeria mitis | reverse complement strand
AAGTATTCAAAGACGGTCCGCACTCCACGAGTCCCTTCCGGCACAAACATATACTCCGCCGCAAACTGATCCTTCGTCGTCTCGCTTGCACTTTCCAAGCTTGCCACAATGCCCATAACTTGGAAGGACATGTCATCGACAACATTCAAAACTTTATCCTGAGTGAAAGGTCCTGGAATTGCATATACTGGGTCCCCTTGTCCTGCCGCTTCTTCCGGGTCGTACTGTTCCTCCTCATCCTGCGCAGGTTGCTCATCGGGCTCCTGCGGCTGCTCCGGTTCAGGCTGCTGCGGCTGCTCCACTTCCTGCTGTTGCGGCTTCTCTACTTCCGGCTGCTGCGGCTGCTCTGGTTCCGGCTGCTGCGGCTGCTCGGCTTTTGGCTGCTGCGGCTGCTCGACTTCCGGCTGCTGCGGCTGCTCGACTTCCGGCTGCTGCGGCTGCTCTACTTCCGGCTGCTGCGGTTGCTCTGGTTCCGGCTGCTGCGGCTGCTGAGGCGGCTCTGGTGCCGGCTGCTGGGGCTGCTGAGGCGGCTCTACTTCCGATTGTTGCGGCTGCTGTGGTTCCGGCTGCTGCGGCTGCTGAGGCGGCTCTACTTCCGGCTGCTGCGGCTGCTGAAGCGGATTTAGTTCCTCTGGATGCTGTTGCTGT
>NW_013572837.1:5771-12605 GCF_000499745.2 Eimeria mitis | reverse complement strand
GCTGAGGCGGCTCTACTTCCGGCTGCTGCGGCTGCTGAAGCGGATTTAGTTCCTCTGGATGCTGTTGCTGCTGCTCCGGCGGCTGGTGTTGCGGCTGCAGCTGTTGCTGCGAATGCAACTCTGGTTGCTGCGGAGGCTGCTCCAGGTGCGGCTGTTGCAGAGGCTGTTGAAGAGGCTGTTGCGATGACGGTTCCTGCGAAGGCTGCAGCGTGTATGGCGGCTGCAGGTCTGGCTGGTCCGGCTGCTCCAAGTACTGTTCATATGGGTCTTGCGGGTCCAGGTCAGGGTTTGGAGTGCCATCGGGCAGGAGACCATCTGGATATGTAGATTCCCTTGTGCCTCTGATGACTGGAAAACCCCTGAGTTCTATCCAGCCTCCAAAGACGGCAAAGAAGCCGGCCAAGAACCCAGTGAGCGCTGCAACAAGAAACGCACGGTTTTGCTTTTGGGCGGATTCCTTCGGGCTAGTCGAGAAGGCCCGTCGCGAAGCGTTCGTTGGACGTCTACCCAAGCTGTGGGCGCTGTGACGGGCTCCACCGAAGCCCTTAGTGCGTTGCAGTTCCTGCGTGGCTGCAGAGCCAACTGCAGCCTTTGCAGCGAGCCCTTCTACGTACAGCCCGTTCTGCATTTCAAACAAAATAAGTATGGATACGGCAAGGGGGGCACCCCACGGCCCTCTTTTACGTGCGCCTGCAGACCGTCCTTCACCTTGGAAGGGGCTGACGGCGAAGACGACATAAGCTCGTGCCAAATTCAGCGAACAGATAATGCATACATCCTAGAAAATGACAATAGCAAAAGACTGTCGTGTCGCTATGCAGGAGGGAAGATGCCGCCAGCTTCAAAGCAGGCTGCTGTGAAGCTACGCCGAACACGACGTGCTCTACACGAAAGCGAATGCCAGGGATCGGGGAGAGACAGCACAGTGATTAAAAAGGGCACCACACCCACAGATCCCTTTATAACTAAAAAGACCAGAACTGATTATGCTGGATAATGCCCTTTCTTGCTTTTTTTCCGTCGCCTCTACCTGCTGGATCCCAAATCAGGCGAACCGTAGATCCCCCGCTCCTCTACAGCGCTCTCTTCAAGACAGCTGAGGGCAGATAGTCTGCTTTTTTGTTATCGTTGCCCATATCCTCACCATACCCAAACATAATCCCCTGGAAACGCCATTTATTTCGTGGAAAGACATTTAAATTGACTATACGTGGAACGCTCCGCGATACCGAACCTCCCGGCGCGAACTTGCCGGCGCGTAGACGTCGCCGAAAGTGTAGCATGCTCTGCCTATAGTTAGCATAGGAACTTTCACTTGGTCTTGGTAGGTCGGTTATAAGCAAAAGCAAACGTTCTATAAAGCGTTTTCAAAGGTAAAGCATGCAGTAAGGGAAGCTTCGCTGGAGCTTCTATGACACTTGCTCTCTGGCCTTAGTCAAGGACCGAAGCAAGCTACGATGTACCTCAAGACAAGGCAAGAATATCCCAAGAGCAGCTGACCTTTTTCCCCTGCCCTCAGGCCTCCTGGGCGTTGAGCTCAGGGCCTGGGTGCTGCGGGAACGAGGCAGCCTGATGTGGGGTTGCAGCGCACCTCGTTGAGGCTGCTAATACAATCCAGCCTCACGCGTGCACACACGGAAGCTCCATCGAAGCTTCTTTTGCTGGATGCTTTACTTCTGAATGTATTTGTAGAACGTTTGCATGCGCTTACACGCGGCCTACCGAGGCCAAGTGAGGCTGGCATGTGCTACCAGATGCAGCGAGGTGCTTTGCAACCCTGTTTCAGGTTGCCCTCCCCGTAACATCCAGACCCTGAGCCTAACGCCCAGGTTGCTTGGGGGCAGCGGAAGTATCTCATATGCTTCTGCGAAACTCTTCAAGTCGTTACCTAGATTGCAGCTCGCTTCTGTCCTTGAGTAAGGCTGGAGAGCAAGGGCTATATTGAAGAAGAATTCGAGCAGCACGCAGGTGAGCTGCAAAGAAACGGCAAGACTGTACCCTCGACTTATAGTTCGGCACAATCTGGTATTGGCAGAGAAAGAAATTGGGATGTTGGCGCGTGTGCCCCGACTTCAAGCCGCTCAACAAACTCACGGTGAAAGAGAAGTCTCCGATGTACCAGACTGACGAACGTCTTGACTGACTGCGGCGTTCCGCAGTGGGTTCACCATTTGAATTCGCCGAGGCGTTCTTGCACATCCCAACCTGGGCTTCATGCACTCGCTTGCAAACTAGTTTAGACGTGTATGCCCCTACGTGTATGCCCTTTGGGCTCGTGAATGCAACTGCCGCAGCGGCATCTCATTTACGATTTCTTGGAGCTACTCACTAGAGCCTGGGTGGTTGGACGCGTCGACAATTTGCTTATGTTCTGTTGGAATGTGCAGGAGCACCTTAAGTGCATACGGCATGCTCTGGAAATGCACCATGAGAAGCCACAGCTTGTGAAAGCGCATGCAAGCAATAAGTTCCTTTTGGTTGTATGTCCCTGCCGGAGGGAGTTGAACCGGATACGGCGCACAGTGAGGCTATTCGAGCGTCACCGCTGCCCCTGTACACTCGCACGAAGATCCAGAAGCGCTTTGCACTCACTTCGTACTACAGCATCTTCATAGGCCAATTCGCTAGCCCTGCCGCCCCTCTAACGGGTGTAATAAAGAAGTACAAGCAACCTGCGTGGAAGGAGAGCGATGCCCCATTTCCTCCTCCCTCATATTTACTTGGGTACTCTTGAATCGAAGAAGTCACCTCCAACTAAGCGGACTGCAACACAGCCTAGCTAGAAAGATGTCTGGCTAGTTGGATCTCGTTACAATCTAGGATGGCTACCCAAGCTACTTACACTGACATGTTGGAGTATTTCCATGAGCTAGCTGAGACAGCTAGATCAGCTAGCTAGCAGCCTACTGTACCACCAAAAGCCTCATCAGACACCCGGGATGTAGTGAATACTCACTACAATCACGGCAAGAATGCCGTGCTCGTTGTGAAATAAGTGAGGTTTGTATGAACAGTGTCTGTGAGTGCTTATTGATGCACACTGAGTATAACATTGGTGAACGTATTAAACATTCTTTATGAAGTGACTATTTGTATGACTATAGGAGAGGCTGGCATGAGCCTTGGTGAAAAAGGCATTGCAACATGCTACGTCTCCTCTCCCACCCCCAAAGGCCGCAGTGCCGGCTCTATCGGGGCTGTAGAACAGAACAGTTTGGGAAAAGAAAGTGAGAGAAGCACTTTCCCTTGACCCTTGTTAGTTTGTTATGTTGTTGTATCAGTATGATAGCTGACGCCTGCCAGCTCGCTATACTGAGCTGTGGGGTTCTATTGATGCGCCCCGCAGTAGTCCTTCAGAGATACAGCCCGACAATACGTAGAGCTAACTGCAAATATTTATACTAAACAGAAATACTCTACGTCGTCGTGAACAAATCTCAGCATAGTATGTGAGGGACTGAGGGCTCTCCCCACACCTCATCAGCTTACTGGGCCTGCAGTGCCTCTAGTGTAATGGCTTCGCATCACCCCATCGTGTGAAGGAACTTGGACCCATACCACGCCTCACAATTGTGTGTTTTCATCTACGTTTGTGTTGTCGTTTTGGGCACAAGACGCAGAGCTGCTGGCAGTGACTGGTGCATCTACTGCAGTGAGTTGGATCAAGTTCCGAGGGCCACATGATCCCTAAGGCCCCAAACTCCCCTTAGACTGGCCCTTCTGAAGGGGAGTTTCCCACACGAGACTCTCACCCGTGTTCGCACTCTGCGACTTTGAGCAGCCTCTTCATAACGATCCGTATCAACGAGGCGGCAGTTGGGGAGATGCTCCCCCAGCAAGCTAACGGCTCGAAACCTCATCAAATAATCACTACTCACGTCATTTCGCACAAAGGAAGCAGAAGTATCTATCACGTGAGATGGCGCTCTAAGCGGGGTCATCGGAAGGAAAAATGTATCTCCATTAGCAGTACGGTAGGCAGTTCGTCGATCACACAGACCACGATAACCCGAGAAACCTGACGAAATACAAAGTTATTCGATGGCCTTGCCGGCTTATCCACTGCGACTGCAGATTACATCATGAATATCACCAATATCGTGATTTTCCTCGGTCATGAACCGTGCACAGGAGCCGTTCTTCTCTGCATTGATTCCCATTTCCTCTGCAAATCGCTTTCTTTTTGAGCCTTAGATGCTTACCGGGCCGCGCTTCTCGGTAAGCGGGCGACGGGTTCACCTGAAACGCATCGACCGCTATCTCCTGCGGTACCAGACGAAATGCTGATCCAGCTGATTTTGCGTTCCAGCTGTGCTTCGCAGGGAAATGCATGATTGTCGGTATTTTGAGCTATATCGCAGCACATGATATTCCTCCAATAAGGTGGAGGACTCTCATTGCAGTTGTGGTACTGCTGGCAATGCTGACACCATCTGAGACCCGCCTCCTCCCATTACTGTGAGCTCGAACGCTGCTGTCTCGGAAGCCCGACTGCAGGATATTTCTCTGCGGAGCGATAGATCGTTTTTAAATATTTCGGACTGTTAACTTATTATGCCATGCGGCCGACACTAACGGTCCTTGCTCTCGGTGAGTTTCCGTCCGAAAGTATTAGGCGAGCGCTAATCTCAGGCGAAGCGGCAACCGCTTATTCCCAAGCAGAAACTGTTGTAGACGTTCAACATTAACCTGTGCGAAACCACCGGTCATCGGAGGTAGTTGCCGAGACAATGAAGCGCCCCAACGGATAAACTGCTAAACTGGGACTGCTTGCCGCGTGCGCTATCTCGAAGTACCTCTAGGAACATTGGACGCAAGGGATGGAGAATCTATGAGGCCCTGAATATACCTTTGATGCGAGCGCTGTATCGCTGTCCATCCCCAACACCAGCGCGTGCCTTCCCACGCCCTAGCCCCGCAGGGTCAGCAATCCTCCATACCTCATCTCTACCATCGGCCCCCTGGCCACTTCCTCTGACCGCTGCCACAAAGTACAATTGCTCTACTTGTGCTGTGACTGTGCTCAACTGTAAGGGCTTCCACTCCCGTGTCTCTGCCTCCCAAAGTGTACGCTGCGACATTACCGAGGTGGCGGCAGCCCTTCGCATATTTCCGGAGCGGCTCTACCTCGATGCTGCAGATGCAAGTTAAACGACTGTACACTACCACGTCATTTGTCTAAATTAATTCATCGCTGCGCCGCAGGGGCATCCGAAGCAGCAGCCACCAGACCCCCCCACCCCAAGTGGCCCTCTTGCTCGTGGGGAGGGAGGGGGTAGCTGCAGATAGGAGGCGTTGCCTCGTTAATTATGTCTTTAAATTCCTTGAGCTTCATTTATTCTGGAAACCTAAATATGCGACACAGAACAGAGAGGAAGGGAGGAGAGTTTGGGGCTGGGGGGCCTCGTGTTGCGGCTTAGAGGGGGGAACGGGCAACAGAGTGCCACAGCTGCTGCCCAGGTGACTGTACACTCGAAAATGCAGGGGCGTTGTCCTCCCCATTCTCCTTCGTTTTTATACGGCAGGCTTTAGCAGCTGCCCCTGTCCTCAGCGCCTCAAGGAGCCCCCGCTTTGTGCAGTGCCGCAGCGGCAGCAGCTCCTGCTGCTGCCGCAGTGCACAGCAGCAGCAGCAGTGGCGGCAGCAGCTGCGCTGCTGCAGCAGACGCAGAGGAAGGCCCCCCTGAAGCAAGAGGCTCCACCATAATCCAAAGAAACGTCTTTCTCCCACCTTGCCGTGCCTGCACGTCTGCTGGTGGCACCCGCAGCAGCAGCGACAGCAACGGGAGCAGCGGTAGCAAGAGGCGGGGGAGCAACAGCAGCTGCGCTGTCTGCACACTGGGGCTCTCTGAGGCCATAGAGAAACTGGAAACGCCCGACTGCGATAAGCAGGGCTCTTAGGGGCGCACTCAAGCGCATTGGGGCCCCCGTATGCTCTTTGGGGCCCCCGTGGAGGTTAAAGCAGAAATCCACCGCAGGAGGGGTAGCTCCTCTGTGGCTCGGTCTGCTGCTGAGGTGCTGCAGACGAGACTGCACGGGACCCACACTTGCCATAGTTGTGCTGGTTTCTGTGGCAACCGCCTCAGCCGCGGCAGCAGCAGCAGCAAAAGCAGCAGCAACAGGGTAGCAACAGCTGCGCGATCTCTAGCAGGACAGTCAACGTTGCTTCTTATCCCCTAATGTCCGAGGAGGCCCCCGAGGGGGCCCCCCTGGGGTCCCCTGGCCCCCCGCCCACTCAGTCCAACGCTGTGGCGCACCTGTCTGCTGCTCGGGCGCTTGTGCGTGAGGGCCAGTTGCTGCTGAGGGAGACGGGGCCCCTACCGACGGGGGGCCCTGGGGGGGCCCCCCTATCCCCGCATCAACTGCAGAATTTGTTGCACGTGTATCAACTCTGTGAGCAGGCGCTGAAGCACCTTGATGCATGCGGCCTGCCATTGGGTCCCCTTAGGGGAGGCCAGCAGACCGAAGGAGACGTAACAGCAGCAGCAGCAGCAGCAGCAAGAAGGAGGCTGCAGCAGGAGCTGCCGGAGGCGATGGAGAAGGCTGGAAAGGCCCAGGGATTCTTCGCCCTTGTAACAATGGCAGAGGCACTGAGAGCTATGGGTAAGATGCTGCTGCTGCTGCTGCTGCTGCTGCAGCCTGCCCTCTGCTGCTGCTGCTGTTGTTGATTCTGCCACACCTCACCTTTGCTTCCTGTTGCAGTCCAGCAGGACCTTACGAGCAGCAGCGGTAGCAGCACAGCAGCAACGTAGGAGCAGCACAACAGCAGCACAGCAGCACCACAGCATAAGCACAGGAGCAGTACAGTAGCAGCGTAGCAGCAGCAGGAGCTGCATT
>NW_013572837.1:5479-5671 GCF_000499745.2 Eimeria mitis | reverse complement strand
TCTGCTGCTGCTGCTGTTGTTGATTCTGCCACACCTCACCTTTGCTTCCTGTTGCAGTCCAGCAGGACCTCACGAGCAGCAGCGGTAGCAGCGCAGCAGCAACGTAGGAGCAACACAACAGCAGCACAGCAGCACCACAGCATAAGCACAGGAGCAGTACAGTAGCAGCGCAGCAGCAGCAGGAACTGCATG
>NW_013572837.1:4884-5379 GCF_000499745.2 Eimeria mitis | reverse complement strand
GCTGCTGCTGCTCTCATGTCGAACGTTGGCAGACACACGGCGCTGGCAGCAGAAGCAGCAGAAGCAGCAGAAGCGGCCAAAGCTGCTGCTGCTGCTGCTGCTGCTGCTACTGCGCCCCCCAGCCGCAAAGGGGGTGGCGCATCAGCAGCAGCAGCTGCAGCAGCAGCAGCAACAGCAGCAGCGGGAACGGACTCCTGCGCGACTTCTGCTTGTGTTGCAGCACGACCCTCTGGGACCACCAGCAGCAGCAGCAGCAGCAGCAGCTGCAGCAGAAGCTGGAGGCCCCTCAGGAGTCTCATGCCGTCGCACCACAGGGGCCTCGGCCTGGCGGAGATAAGAGGGTTAAGGTACTGTCGGTTTGCACTGGAGAGTGTTCTGCTGCTGTCCCCAGGGCACCCCGAGGCAGCAGCAAGACTCGTCAAGGTGCTGCTGCTGCAGGGGGATTTCCCTGCTGCTGCCAAGGCGCTGCAGCACGTGCTGCAGCACCAGCTTAGC
>NW_013572837.1:0-2500 GCF_000499745.2 Eimeria mitis | reverse complement strand
AGTGTTGCAGCTGCTAGCGGCAGCTCCAGCATAGGAAACTACCTGTGTTCTCTGCTGCTGCGCAGAGTCGGCAGGGATTCGGCAGCAGATAAGCCGGCCGAAGCAGCAGCAGCGGCAGCAAGCAATAGCAGCAGCAGCGAGTCGCAGCAGCAGCAGCAGCAGCAGCAGCCGGATAGGGAGACGGGGGAGACGGCGCTGCTGCAGCAGATGGCTACGTCTTTCGGTGTCTCATCAGCTCATCCCCGCAGCACAGAGATGTCTCTCCTTGAAGCTTCTCTTAAGGTAATAAAAGACAAGCGGAAACAAACAAGTTTTGCTGCTGCTGTCTGCATGCTGCTGCTGCTGCTGCTCGTTGCTAGCTGCTGTTTGGTTGTCTTTCTGCTGCTGGCGCTGGCGGGGTGCAGTTGAGAGCTGCTGCTGCTGCTGCTGTTGATGTCGCTGCTGCTGCTGCTGCTGTTGCTGCTGTTGTTGCAGATGGTGGAGGCTCTCTTGTCTCCTGAGGGCCTGGCTTGTCGCTGGCCCGAGGCGGGGTGGGGCCAGCGAGTGTCTCTGCGGCTGCGCGACCTGCTGCAGCTGCTGCTGGGGGTCGGCACAGCACTTGCTGCTGAGCTGCCTCCTGCAGCAGCAAAAAAGGAAAGCAGCAAGGAGGCAGCAGCAAACCTCGCGACCGCGCTGCCACCTACAGAGGTCTGGAGCAGAGTCTGTCTCGCTGCAACGAGTGAGCTGCAGCTGTTGCTGCGCTGCTGCTGTTGCGGTTCTCTTCTTTGCTGCTGAGCCAGCGCTTTCAAGTCTTGCTGCTGCTACTGCTGCTTCTGCTGCTGCTGTTGCTGCTACTCTTGCTGCTGCTGTTGCTGTGTGCTGTGTTCAGCAGCAGCAGGCCAAACCGCCAAGCATGCGAAGGCCCTGCAGGAGTTCCTCACGGGGGGCACAGCAGAGCGCGCGGCGCTCGCTATCATGCATGCAGCAGCAATGGCGCTGGATGCACATCCTAAGCAGCAACAGCAGCAGCAGCAGCAGCAGCAGCAGCTTCCAGTGACGGAGGCGCAGCAGCTGCTTGACGTAGCAGGGGATCTGCTGTACGCAGTCGCTGCAGCTCTGCAGTGCAGCAGCAGCGGGAGCGTGAAAGGAGCTACCGGAGCAGCAGCAGCAGCAACAACAACAGCAGCAGCAGCACCGGCAGCAGGGAATAAGATGCGCAGCAGACTGCAACGGGCCATGGCCTGGTTAATGCTGCTGCAGCGGCACTCGGCAGCAGCAAGGGGAGAGCTGCCAGCAGCAACTGCTGCTGCACCAGCAGCTGCCACAGACGATGCAGCAGCACATGTAGATAGAGGGGAGGGATCTGCTGCTGCTTTGAGCGCGCTCTTTTTGCTGCTTGACGACTTGGATCCCCAGCAGCAGCAACAGAAGCAGCAGGAGCAGCAGCAGAAGCAACAGCAGCAGCAAGAGAAGGAGCAGCAAGAAGGAGAACAGGACCTGCTGCCGTCTTTGGATTACCTGCGGTCTCAGGCTGTTGCTGCAGTGCTTGCTGAGGGCCTTGAGGTGCACGAGTTGCTGCAGTCTGATCCGCGCGCAGCGTCTCTCTTTTCGGGTTCATTCGCTGCATCGCAGCAGAAGCAGCAGCAGCAGCAGCAGCAGAAGCAGCAGCAGGAGAAGCAGCAGCAGCAGCCGCAGGAGAAGAAATGGGGGCAGGATTGTGTGTCGCTTGAAGCGGTCTCGTCTGGGGCTCTGAGGGCTGAGGTGGAGGCTTCGCTTCTTGCTGCTGTTGCTGCAGCACAGCAGCAGCTGGATGCTGTATCTAGGCGGGTGCATGCAGAGATTCACGAGCGCACGGTGGCAGCAGCAGCAGCTGCAACAGCTGCTGCTGCAGGTGTAGATGATGAGCAGCAGCAGCAGCAGCAGCAATGCCCGCAGACGAGCATTTTGAGTGCAGAAACACAAGAAGAGGTGCTTCGCCTCATTCAGGCTTTCGTTCCTTTCTTCTCTCGGGTGTCTAGGCAGCTCTCACTACTAGCTGTGTCGCAGGTGGAGTTGAACTCTTCATATATTCCCGCGGCTATAGAGATTCCCCCGGCTGTGCATGCATTTATTTTGGGGCTTATTTCTCTCTATGGAGATATATTTGCTGTTTTAGCTCTTCGATCTGCACGATCCCTAGATGATTGTGTCTTTCCTTTTGCTGCTGTTACTGCAGCAGCAGCAGCAGCAGAAACAGCAGCAAAGACGCTGCGCGGCTGCCCCTTTCCGTCTGCTGAGCTCAAAGATGAATTCGTTTTGGGGGTTGTCGCCTCCCTGCCGGTGCTGCTCTCCTCCCTGCAGGCCTTCAGGATATTCCTTAACGAGACCCCAGAGCCTCCCCCTGCTGCTGCTGCAACCTTGCCAGCAGCAGCAACAGCAGCAGCAGCAGCAGCAGCAGCAGCTGGTGGAGAGGCAGGCACATCTCCAGATTCCCCTGAAACGCAGCGACAGCAGGTTCCACAGCAGCAGCAGCAGCAGCAGC